>NC_057810.1:596581037-596864642 GCF_018294505.1 Triticum aestivum
GCTTGGTGATTCATATATGAAGATTCCTTTCTCTATAACCGACTCTGTGTAACACCGGGCCCCTCTGGTGTCTATATACACCGGAGGGTTTAGCCCGTAGGACAAGAACAATTTTAACCATAGGCTAGCTTCTAGGGTTTAGCCTCTACGATCTTGTGGTAGATCAACTCTTGTAATACTCATATCATCAAGATCAATCAAGTAGGAAATAGGGTATTACCTCCATTGAGAGGGCCCGAACCTGGGTAAACATTGTGTCCCCCGCCTCATGTTACCATTAGCCTTAGACACACAGTTCGGGACCCCCTACCCGAGATCCTCCGGTTTTGACACCGACATTGGTGCTTTTATTGAGAGTTCCACTGTGTCGTCACCATAAGGCTTGATGGCTCCTTCAATCATCCACAACAACGCAGTCCAGGGTGAGATTTTTCTCCCTGGATAGATTTTCGTATTCGGCGGCTTCGCACTGCGGGCCAACTCGCTTGGCCATCTGGAGCAGATCGACAGCTACGCCCCTGGCCATCAGGTCAGGTTTGGAAACTTGAACTACACCGTCGATATCCGCGGAGACTTGATCTTCGACGGATTCGATCCCATGACAGCTGCACCCTGCCGCCACGATGAACATGACCTAAATCTGTCATCGGACCGTGCTCAGGGGCTAGCACCTGTAACCGCTCTGGCCCTAGATCTAGAGCAGAGCACGCCATCCAAGGACGGGAAGCTCAACCTCGCCACGGAAGCCGTAGACTCAGCGGCGCTAGAGCCGAACACAGATCTGACCTCCAACGAGGCATATGTCTTGGAGCCTTGGACTCGTCTCCGGCCATAAGCTCCGAACTGCGTGTATCCGCACCCATCGAATCTGACTGGGCGCCGATCTTGGAGTTCAGCTCCGCAGACATCTTCCAACACTCACCCCTGGGTGATGTGTTAAACTCATTAAAGTCCCTCTCCTTGTCAGGAGATTCTTGGCTGAACTATGTCCGGCTTGAGTGGGAAGTGGACGACGAAGAGCTTCATTGCCCACCCACCACCCACTTGATAGCCACTGTTGACGATTTGACCGACATGCTTGATTTCGACTCCCAGGACATCGACGGTATGGACGACGATGCCGGAGAAGAACAGGAACCACCGCCCACAGGGCGCTGGACAGCCACCTCCTCATACGATATATACATGGTGGATACACCCAAAGAAGACAATGGCGAGAATAAAAAGGATCCAGTTGAGGATAAGCCTCCTGAGAAGCAGCCAAAGCACCGACGTCAGCGGCGCCGCTCTAAATCGCGCCATGGTAAAAGTAGCGATACCGGCACCAGAGACAATAGCACTCCGAACGACGCCGAAGACAACGAAGACCCCGCCAAGCCAAGTTTCGAACATGCTAAATGGGAAGACGGGCGAGCTAGCCCTGACAAACAGGCCGTGAACGACGACTCAGAGGACAACAATTACATGCCTCTCTCTGAGGACGAGGTGAGCCTCGGCGATGAAGAATTTATCGTGCCGGAGGATCTCGTCGAGCAGGAGCGTTTTAAGCGCCGACTTATAGCCATGACAAGGAGCCTGAAGAAGAAACAACAACAGCTTCAAGCTGACCAAGATCTGCTCACTGATCGATGGACTGAGGTCCTCGTAGCCGAGGAATATGGACTCGAATGCCCAGCCAAAGGTTACCCGAAGCGCAAATTGCTACCTCAATTCAATGACGAGGCACGGGAGCCTATACTACCAGCGCATAATGCGGCTGACCGGCCTTCGCGTGGCCGAGATAAAGCGGTAACTTAGCCCGAACATCAGCCTGCACTGCCTCGCCGAACAAACAGAAACACAACAGCTCGGGGATACATGCATGACCTGCGGTACCACTTGGAAAACAGAGTAGGACAAACCAGATCGATCTATGGATCGCGGGGATGCGGCCCAATGCGTAACGACAGCCACCACGCCGGATATGACAAATACACACCTGTCCGGGCCAACTATCGCAAACCGGCTCCATCCGAGCCGCGTCCCGACATAGCCCAACATAGAGGCGCCGCACACCCCCTATGCTTCACTGATGAAGCAATGGAACATGAATTCCCAGAAGGGTTTAAACCCGTAAACATTGAATCATATGATGGGACAATAGATCCCGCGGTATGGATCAAAGACTTCCTTCTCCATATACATATGGCATGCAGTGATGATCTCCATGCCATCAAGTATCTCCCGCTAACACTCAAGGGACCAGCTCGACGCTGGTTGAACAGTCTGCCCGAAAACTCCATTGGTAGTTGGGAAAACCCGAAAGATGCATTCCTTGAAAACTTCCAGGGCACTTATGTCCGACCTCCGGATGCCGATGACTTAAGTCATATAATCCAACAACCCGGAGAGTCAGCCAGGAAATTCTGGACTCGGTTCTTAACTAAAAAGAACCAGATCATCGACTGTCTGGATGCCGAAGCCCTAGCGGCCTTTAAGCATAACATCCGTGACGAGTGGCTCGCCCGACACCTCGGCCAAGAGAAGCCAAAGTCCATGGCAACCCTTATGATGCTCATGACCCTCTTTTGTGTGGGCGAGGATAGCTGGCTAGCTCATAGCAATAGCACCTCAAGTAAACCTGGCACTTCCGAAGCTAGAGATAGCAACGGCAAGCCCCAACGTAACAGACACAAGCATCAAAATAATGGCGATCACGCCGAATACATGGCCGTCAATGCCGGATTTAGTGGATCCAATTTCAGTCAGCGGAAAAAGCCATTTAAGAGAAACAATCTGGGCCCGTCCAGTCTGGACCGCATTCTCGATCGTCCATGTCAAATCCACGGCAACCCCGATAAACCAACAAATCATACCAACAGAGAATGTTGGGTCTTCAAACAGGCCGGCAAGTTAAACGCTGAAAACAAGGAAAAGGTATCGCAAAGCGATGACGACGAGGAACCCGACCACCGAACACAGGGGGACAAAAGAAGTTTCCTCCCCAAGTCAAAACGGTAAACATGATATATGCCACCCATATCCCCAAAAGGGAGCGGAAGCGCGCACTAAGGGACGTCTATGCGATGGAGCCAGTCACCCCAAAGTTCAACCCATGGGCCTCCTTTCCGATCACCTTCGATCGCACGGACCATCCGACCAGTATCCGTCATGGCGGTTCAGCCGCACTAGTCCTTGACCCCATTATTGATGGATTCCACTTCACACGAGTCCTCATGGACGGTGGCAGCAGCCTGAACCTGCTCTATCAGGATACAGTGCGCAAAATGGATATTGATCCCTCCAGGATCAAGCCCACCAAAACCACCTTGAAAGGTGTCATACCAGGTGTAGAGGCCTGTTGTACATGCTCAATCACACTGGAAGTGGTCTTCGGATCCCCAGATAATTTCCGAAGCAAAGAGTTAATCTTCGACATCGTCCCCTTCTGCAGTGGTTATCATGCACTGCTCGGACGAACCGCATTCGCTCGATTCAATGCGGTGCTGCACTATGCCTACCTCAAGCTCAAGATGCCCGGACCTTGCGGTGTCATAACAGTCAATGCAAATACGGAGTGCTCCCTCCATACTAAGGAGCACACAGCAGCCCTGGCAACAGAAGTACAGAGCAGCCTTCTTAGGCAGACCCTCAATTCGGCAATAAAGCCCCCGGACACCGTCAAGCGAGTCCGAACTACTCTACAGCAGGACCGTCCGGCTTGTCCAGTGCCCACCTAGCAATTCGGCCTCCATCCTAGTCCCAATCAAGCGGTGAAATTCGTGCCGCGCGTACATAATTACACACTCAAAATACCATGGGCATAGACAGAGGCACAATTAGACTGTGGTCCACAATACGGCTCAACCGCCCTGGATCCGCATACCTTCACTTTTTCTTTTCCTTTCAGTTTTTTCTCTTCTTGAGGCTTTTCTGATAACTAGATCATCGAACCCATCGTGGAATGATACACCAAGAAAGGCAAGGGGCTTTGACGTACAAGGTAATTCCCAGGTGGTCTCTGCTAATGATCGTTATTCCTGTTTTACATACCTGCACGCAGCCCGCTCTTGGTCACGGCATGTCAAATAGCCTTATTCGCTTATCACACTACTTGTACACATACGCCTTGACGTATTAATCAAATTACAATGGAAAATAATTGGCAGCGTCCGTTTATTACTTAATTTTTCCTTGTCTTTGTATTTATTGCACTCGTACATTCTAGTATGCCTTAATTCGCCAGGGGCTTCAGTGTACCCCATAACACGGCAAGAAAGTCTGAACACTTTTATAGTACAGATCGACACCCGAACTTATAGCATTCTATGCATCGGCTCCGAATCATGTTTTAGGGTCAGTAGTTGGGTTGCCCATATCCCGTGCTTGCTACCTTACGTTCCGCTATATAGCCTAGGGTAGTAAAGGGAGAACTACTGCGATTGTGTCCTGGTTCTTCCGGACGAGCACCTCAGTAGAGAAAGCCGAAAACTGACTGTCATGATGCGGCGAGAGCTGGTCGCTGTTCGAGAGGTTTCAAATCCTTAGAGATTTTTTCCGCTTCATGCGAGGAATCGGTTTTTCTCCGATTAGGCGTGTATAGCGCCCCAAGTTCGGCCTTCTGAATACTAGGGGCTGCGCCAAAATTTAAAATTATAGAACTCTTATGGCTACGTGAGGGTGATAAAGCTGTATAGTCTGATTGCCTTGTTTGTTGTGCTAAACACCTCCTTAAAGGACCAAAAACTTGGATAAAGAGTGTTTAGATTTATCCCGAACACCCCCGTACTAGTTACGTGGGGGCAGAAGCCGATGACGGGCCAACCCTTAGATTTTATAAACGGCCGTACAGGAGGTAAAATTTTAAATAAACAAGCATTATATTGCATAACAAACTTGTTTCATATTACAAGATAAAATGAATGCATTCATTCAAAGATTACATCCTTTGCACATTGCTCCGCCACAAGGAGGGATCCCTCCAGGACGCCGTCATAGTATAGTTCGGGTCGGCGGTGCTCCTTGCCCTCAAGCGGCCCCTCGGTCATCAGCTTCTTGGCGTCCATCTTTGCCCAATGCATCTTAGTGCGGGCAAAGGCCATCCGCACACCTTCAAATGCAAACCGACCGCTTTATGGCTTCAAGCCACGGGCAGGCGCTAACAAGCCGCTTCACGAGTCCGAAGTAGCTACTGGGCATGGGCTCGGCAGGCCATAGCCGGACTATGAGGTCCTTCATGGCCAGTTCAGCCGCCTTGTGCAGCTCGACCAGCTGTTTCAGCTGGTCGCTAAAGGGCACCGGATGTTCTGGTCCGAGGTATTGGGACTAGAACAACTTCTCCATAGAGCTCCCTTCTTCGGCTCGATAGAACTCTGCGGCAACTGATATGCTGCACGGCAGATCCGCAAACGCTCCTAGAGAACTCCAAATTTGGGTAAGTAAAAAGAATGTCTCCTTCACATGCTTGCTTTGCATAATAAAAGCCTTACCCGCCGCAATCTTCTTGGCTGCCTGAACCTCCTAGAGGAACTTCTGGGGTTTGGCTCGGGCATCTTGTGCGCTCTGGAGGGCCATGGCAAGTTCGGACTCTTGAGTCTTAGAGTCACGCTCCAAGGACTCGCACTTCTTGACGGCGTCCTGGAGCTCTTGCTGTACCTCGCTGACCCGGGCCTCATGCTTCTCGCATGCAGCGCGTTCCTTGGCCGCTTTGTCCTCGGCCTCGGCTAACGCCTTCTTGAGGGCCGCCACCTCGGTCGTGGCCCCTAACAAAGTTTGTGATGCTTTAATTAGCATGAACCATTCATCCTTCATAAATATACACGTAGGTTACTACATACCTTTACTTTCTTTGAGCTGCTTCTTCATGAGGCCGAGCTCTCCCTCGGCCCGCTCTAGGTCCTGCTTCAGTCCAGAGACCTCCGCGGTATGGGCGGCAGCAGCGAGCAGTGACGCCTGCTTATTCACATAGACATCTTATGTTAGACTCCTGCGAATATTATTTGATCCTCTGTTCGGCTTTTCTTTCCGAACACCAAACAGGGCATCAGGGGCTACTGTCTACACTGTGATATTCTTTCACAATTTTATTACTTACCTCAAAGCCTGTTAGAAGGCTAGTGCAGGCCTCAGTTAGTCCGCTGTTGGTGGCTGCGGCGGAGTAGTCCAGAAGGGAGGATTTTCCCTTCTTGGACGCCTCGGCCTTCCTCTTCTTTCTCCCCCCCAGTGGGGGGGAGGGGCGGATTTCCTCCTCCTCCTCCTCCTCACCGTCTTCAGTGGAGGAGTGCGTCTTGGTGTCTTCGGACGTCATGTCCAGAGCACCCTTGCGTCGGAGACCATCTCTGGTCCCCTTGGCCATCTTCTTAGCCTTCTTCTCCGGCACCTCATAGGGCGCCGGAAACAACATCTTCGTCAGAAGAGGCGTTTATAGATCTTCGGGTAGCGGAGCCGGACAGTTAATCTGCTCCGCTATTGTTACCCAGGCCTGAAAGATTGGCATGGAGGCTTAGGTTCCTCCCGCAGATATGCCAGTAAAAGGTATACCTTGCAAACAGGAAAACTTACCGGATTAGCCAGGTGTTTTGCGCTGAGCCCACGATCTTCGGTCGTGGGCGGTGGTACCTCGCTGGCCTTAAAGAGCACCTTCCAGACGTCTTCGTGCGTCATGCCAAAGAGCTCCAGCAGCGTCTGGTGCTTGGCCGGGTCGAACTCCCACAAATTACAAGTCCGGCTCTAGCACGGAAGAATCCGGCAGAGGAGCATAACCTGGACCACGTTGACGAGCTTGATTTTCTTGCTTATCATGTTCTGGACACATGACTGGAGACTAGTTAGTTCTTCCGCTGAGCCCCAGGCTAAACCCTTCTCTTGCCAGGAGGTGAGCCGCATGGGGACTCCGGATCAGAATTCGGGGGTCGCCGTCCAGTTGGTGCCGTGCGGCTCAGTGATGTAGAACCACCCCGATTGCCACCCCTTTACAGTCTCCACAAAGGAGTCTTCGGGCTGGTGACATTGGGCATCTTGCCCACCATGGTGCCTCCGCACTCCGCTTGTTGGCCGCTCACCACCTTTGGCTTCACGTTGAAGGTCTTCAGCCATAGGCCGAAGTAAGGTGTGATGCGGAGAAAGGCCTTGCACACAACAATAAATGCCGAGATGTTGAGGATGGAGTTGGGGGCTAGATCATGGAAGTCTAGCCTGTAGTAGAACATCAGTCCGCGGACGGACGGGTGGAGGGGAACCCTAGCCCGCGGACGAAGTGGGAGAGGAACACTAGCCTTTCCTGGGGCTCCGGGGTGGGGACGATCTGCCCTTGGGCCGGAAGTCGATGAGCGATGTCTTTGGCCAGGTACCCGGCCTCCCGGAGCTTCTTGATGTCCTCCTTCTTGATAGAGGAGGCCATCCACTTGCCTCTCGCTCCGGATCCGGACATGTTCGGAGTGCTTTTTTGGCGGAGAAGGTGAAAGCTTGGGCGTTAGAGCTCGAGTATGGATGAGCAAAGGAAGGAGAAGGCATGGGTGAAAGAGGGAACTCCTTATCCCTTTATAAAGGAAGTTAAATCTTGTGCCTCCCCTCTTGCCCTAAAACTCGCTTATTCCCCAAGCACCGCACTGTTGGCCCGGTTGGGTTACCCATACCCGTATTGATGAGAATCCTGTGATAAGGGGACACGATCTCTGCTTCGACAAGACGTGTCAGTGAAACCGCACCTCAAAATACGGAACGCCAGGCAAAGAAATGGTTCGAATAATGACCAGGCAGTGGCGTGAGGTCACGCTACAAAAAATTGTCAGCAGATTGGACTCGTGGAATATTATACTCTCTATGGTGGTATGCGGAATTTGTTTTGTAGAGCCGGACATGATTCTTGTGTTCTAGATCTACTTTGGAGTATTCGTAGAAGGAACCCGCCTTGCAATGCCGAAGACAATCTGTGCGCCGGACTCATCATCATTGAAGCCTGGTTCAGGGGCTACTGAGGGAGTCCTGGATTAAGGGGTCCTCGGATAGCCGGACTATATGCGTATGCCGGACTGTTGGGCTATGAAGATACAAGATAGAATACTTCGTCCCGTGTCCGGATGGGACTCTCCTTTGCGTGGAAGGCAAGCTTGGCGATTCGAATATGAAGATTCCTTTCTCTGTAACCGACTCTGTGTAACCCTAGCCCCCTCCGGGTTCTATATAAACCGGAGGGTTTAGTCCGTAGGACAAGAACAATCATAACCATAGGCTAGCTTCTAGGGTTTAGCCTCTACGATCTCGTGGTAGATCAAATCTTGTAATACTCATATCATCAAGACCAATCAAGTAGGAAGTAGGGTATTACCTCCATCGAGAGGGCCCGAACCTGGGTAAACATTGTGTCCCCCGCCTCCTGTAACCATTAGCCTTAGACGCACAGTTCGGGACCCCCTACCCGAGATCCGCCGGTTTTGACACCGACACATATCACTAAGCATTTTGAGCAAGCAAGCCATTAAGCAACACCTCATCCCCTTTTAATAGTATTGGCTTTCCTATAGACTCAATGTGATCTTGGATCACTAAAATGGAAATTGTAGAGTCTTGAGCTTTTGAGCATGAGCCAATCCCTTGTCCTTAGCATCTTGAAGGGGTTCCACATCCTCTTGTCCATGCCACTCCACTGTTGAACTTATCTAAAATATACTGGATGAAAGTATTAGTCCAACAATAGATATGTTGACATAAATTACCAAAATCACCCAGGGAGCACATGTGCTTTCACTAGGCGAGGTTCATGTCGCGCAGGTGATGTGAGCGGTACTGCTAACTATGAGCAATGCCTCACAGATCCCGCCCCTCCATCTCCGGTTTCCCAAGGAGGAGTGGTGGACCTACCAAAGTCAAAGGAGTCCGAGATGTGAACCATCCAGAGTACCGAAAAGAGGGACGATCACCGACATGCCCCCCTCCCCACCCCCCAAAAAGAGGAGTCACCGCAATGATGGAGGAATAGGTAAACATATTCCAAATATATCATATAGATAATTTAGTAGACTTAAACAAAAAGAGCTAATTTAGCTAGATTGATCCAGACATCTCATCGAGAGCAACCCCCCATAGAAAAAACGAGTTACTCCCTAACTCGTCGAACCACTTACATTTTTATTATATCTCAATATAATACTATATAAGCAGGAGTCGGGCTATAACCCACAGGTCTAGGTAACACTTCTGTCTCCTGTTCATGTCATGACTTGAAGCAACTTCTCACTACCAAGCAAACTATGTGTGACTATTGTACCGCTACAAGGTACTTAATGAAGGGGACTTCACGTTGTCGGATCAAGTCAACGTCATTGACCCCAAATTCATCCACATCAATCTGTACCTAGTCTATGTCATTAACTTCAACCTCGTTTTGAATAACTAGATGGGAGCAGCACAATCAACTTCATCATCACCCTTGAATCTCGAACCATGATACCCGGGGAGTAAGCAACAACCCATCAAGCCAACATGTGGCAAGGAGACTAGGGTGATGATGTCTTTACACACTTATATGTTTGTAGACTTTTTTGGGCCATCTATCCCACCTCGGCATCATCTTTATGCATATAGAATAAGTACCAAACTTAGGGTCAATAACAAAAGTGTATTTCAGTTGAGTATCTCAATTGGACCATATATCTCACGTCCATCATCATAAGCAGGAAGTTCTCTAGTGAAATCTTCGTCAAGTTCTATAGCTGAAGTGGGTCATCAAATTTAAACCTTTTGGTAGGTGTGACAAGTGAAGTTTCAAGATCTTAACATTTGAAGATTTTTTAAAGTGTGAATTGGGAGGGAGAGGAAAGAGAGAGAAAAGGGAAAATAAAACATAATAAACTAAAAAACAAAACAAAAATCTTGAACCTTATATAAGGTTCTGAAAACTGATAGAAAATCTTTTCAGAAAAACCTACACCGCGCTTCTTAACGGGCCAACCCAGTCCATCACCTGCCTGCTCGTTCCTATGCATTTGGGTGACTACTTGATGGAGCGAGCATCAAATGCTGATGTATGACCAAAATCACTAGTTAAGGGTTATCCCTTGAAAAGGTTATTCAGACATTCTCAAGGGGGCTGACAAGTGGCACACATGCAGTGCGCCATTTGTCTCAACTAGAGAGTTTCTCTTTTTTTCGTAGATTCATTTATTCAAAATGTCTTATCTCTTGAACCAAGGGTCCAAAGCCCAAACTGTTTTCACTGTTAGATTTCTCATGGTAGAGATCATAGAAACTATATCCCATGTTAATAGGTTTTGACGGACTTTTTTCACGAAAAAACGGCAAAACCGAAAAAACTTGAAGCCGGAAGCACATTCTTTTGCTACCTTTTCCGAGAAGCATATCACCGAAGCAAAACCGTGCCTCCACGAGAAGCAAATATGTGATTCTCATGAAAGCATAGATTTTTTTCTCTTTCGGGGAAGCGCAGTTGTGATTCCAAGGAAGCAAATATGTGACTCCATAAGAAGAAACTATCTGATTTTTTTGGTGTAAGCATAGTTTTGTTTGATAAGAACAACTGTGCTTCTCATAAAAAAAGCTATAACTTCACAAGAAGTAAATTTGTGCTTCTTGTGGAAGCACGATGCTTTTCCCGAGAATCATAATTGTGTTTCTCACAGAAGAAATATGTACTTCTCGTGGAAGCACAATTTTTTTCTCTTTTTCAAGAAGCACAGTTGTGCTTCTCACGAAAGCAAATATGTGCCTCCATGAGAATCAAATATGTGATTTTCATGAAACCACATTTTTTTCCTTTCTGATAAGCACAGAGCAAATTTATACCTCCACAAGAAGCAGATCTATGCATTTTGTGGAAGCATAGTTTTTTTTCGAGAAGCACAACTTTGCTTCTCGCGGAAGCACATTTGTGCCTCCACGGGAAGTAAATACGTGCTTTTTTTTGAGAGAAACAGCAGGACTCTGCTGCGTATTTTTATTGTTTTTCAAATAAATGATACAAAAGGTCTTTGCAAAAGAAAATAAGCTATACAGAAAAAGCACAACCTAGGAAAACAAAGACACAATACAACAGCAACAACAACAGGAGTATCATTTCATACAGGGTAGGAGTATCAACCAGTTAACTCAAACAAAAGCCTTCACCCAGTTTTCTAATCCATGGTATTCTTTCCGCTTTGCTCTGAATGTTAGCCACTTGATTTCCTCTTTGAATTTTCTTCTGCATGCATATAGGCTGGGCGTAATGTATTTGAAGATGTAATCGTTGCGGGTGGTCCAGATTTCCCAAGTCACCAGAATTATGATTTCCAGGGAGAATGGCAGATTTAGCAATTGCTTCAGTTGATTAATTTCTTCTTGAATGCCTTTTCCAGCAGGGGCCCAAGTTGGGCAGATGTAGTTCCAAGATAATTTTGCAAAAGGGCATGTGAAGAATAGGTGTGTCCTTGTTTCAAGTATCTGCATGCTGCACAAGATGCAAGTATAATCCTGTATAAAGAAGTTTTTACATAGGAGTAGTGCTCGAGTGTTTAACCTGTCATTCACCAATAGCGAGAAGTGAATCTTGTGTTTGAGTTGGCAGCATGTGCTCCATAGCCATCTCAAAACTGGAAGAGTGTCGGTTGCAGGCATTAGGATTCTATAAACCTTTGAGACGGTATAATGCTGCGCTCCAGCTGGCAATTGCCAATGGTCTGGGCCATCATTGAGCTCAAGTCTGTGACAAAGTTCTTCGATGGCTTGAAACTGTGTAAAGGCCTCCTCTGACAGTGGTAGATGAAAGAGATCTGGAAGTTCCTCTGTATGATACATGTCAGCGACAGAAATATTTTGCTTCCAAGCAAAAGTGTGCAAGTGGGGCCAGAGTTCAGCCTTGGGGGTACCATCCCAAGTGTCATTCCAAAAGTCTAGTGTTTGGCCATTGTTCATGCTGACAGAAGCGTGCTGCTTATAGATTGGGAAGAGCTTCATGCAGTCTCTCCACCAAAATGAACATTGTTGCAGCTGATTTGTATGGAAGCCTTGCTGATAGTATACTTCCCACACTAGATTCACCCAGGGTATGTTATGATGATTAATGAACTTATGAACCATCTTCAGTAGCAGGCATGTATTTTGTGTGGACATGTTCAAAATTCCGAGGCCTCCTCTATCCTTTGGACGACATATCATATCCCAGGCAGCTAGAGGAGGATTTTTCTTTTCCAAATCTTTCCCTCTCCAGAAAAAATGCCTCCTGTATTTGTCTATTTGCTCAATAATCCCTTTGTAAAGGAGCAGACAACTCATTATGAAGGTGGGTAGGGAGGAGAAGACAGCATTGACCATGAGGAGTCTGCCATCATAACTCAAGAATTGGGAGCAACCACTGAGTCTGTTCTGTATTCTTTCAATCAGGTACATGAAAAATTCCATCCTTGGTTTGGTGAAACTGAGAGGTGTGCCCAAGTAAGAGAAAGGAAAAGTTCCAATAGTACAACCTAACAAGGTTGAGAGGTGTTGCATTGTGTCCTCGGGTACATTCAGAGGTAGCATACTGGATTTGTGGTAATTTACCTTGAGACCAGAAGCTTGGGAGAATAGATGCACCAAGTGTTGCATTTGTTCAAGTTGTTGAGGACATGTTGGCATAATGATCAAAGTATCATCTGCATATTGCAGAATGGGGAAGTCAGGGCAGGAAGCAAACTGAAGTGGAGGCTGTAGCAGACCTTTCTGCATTGCATCATTTATGATTGTTTGTAAAAAATCAGCTGCAAGCACAAAGAGAAGTGGGGATAGAGGATCCCCTTGTCTGACCCCTCTTCTGCACTTGAAGTAGTTCCTAGGGACCCCATTTAGGAGGATAGCAGATGTACCAATGCTCATAATTTGCTGAATCCATGAACACCATTTGTTACCAAAACCCCTCTTTCTCATAATATCCATGATCATGCCATGTTCCATTTTGTCAAAGTCCTTTTCAAAGTCTAATTTAAGTACCACAGTAGGTTTTTTGCTCTTGTGGCATTGGAATAAATACTCATAAGCCCATGCTATGCAATCCTGAATAGATCTGGATTTGAGAAATCCATATTGGTTGACATGTACTAGTTCCAGAATTATGGATTGTAGTCTATTGGCAAGTAACTTAGTAATTAACTTGATGGTGCAGCTGAGCAAGGAGATTGGTCTAAAATCATTAACAGAGGAAGCACCGGGTTTCTTGGGGATGAGAGTGATGTAGGAATTGTTAATACTTTGCAAGCATAGGTCCCCTTTATGAAATTGGTGACAGAGATCATAGAAATCCTGTTTAATGATTGGCCAACATTTCTTGATAAAATCTGTGTTAAAACCATCCGGACCTGGTGATTTGTTTGAGGGCATGTCTTTGATAACAACATCAATTTCCTCTGGGGAGAATTCCTTTTCCAGGAAAGAAAGGTCATTATGGGGAGTGAGGAGGTTAAGTAGATCTGGAGGTATATTATAATATTCTGATGTCCCCAATCTTTCTTTGAAGGCCTCATGTAAAAGGGTAGCTTTAGCCCCATGGCTAGTCACCTCAGTACCATCATGTCCAATTAAAGAAGGAATAGAATTGTTTCTATGCTGTATTGTGGCCATAGCTTGAAAAAAATTGGAATTTTCACTGCCAAGGGTAACCCACTTAATTTTCCCTCTCTGCTGCCAGTAAGCTTTCTGTTGCTGTAGTAATTTGTCTAGCTGAGCTTTCATACGTTTCCTGAGATCAACTTCCAAAGGTGTGAGGGATCTGAAATTTTCAATAGCATCCAGCATTTCAATGAGAGCATTGGCATCAGAAATGTCATCTTTGAGATTGGATAAAGTTTTAGCCCATTTCCTTAAGCCCTTCCTTAAGATTTTCATTTTAGCATTAATCCTCTTGGCTGCATCAGCATAATGTATGCTCTGTTTCCAAATGGAGTCTACTAGGGGCATAAAACTATCTTGCTGAAGCCACCAATTTTCAAATCTGAAAATATTACTTTTGGGCATTGTGGTTTGAATCTTGATCACACATGGCACATGGTCGGACGTGATCATTGCTAAAGGAAAAGCAAGAGTATTAGGATAGGAGAGGGTCCAAGAGGCAGACGTAAAAAACCAGTCCAATCTCTCTAGCAAAGGATCGTCTTGCATATTACTCCATGTATACTTCCTCCCCTTTAGTGGAATGTCAACCAGGCCCAAGTTGCTAATAACAGTGTTAAATTGCATGATTTCAGAGATATTTCCTCCTGGTTTATTCCTGTCTTGTAGGCTTCTGATAAGGTTGAAGTCACCTACAATGAGCCAATCAGCATCCTCTGGTATGTGTGTACCATCCAACCAAGCTCAAAACTCCAGTTTTTTATCATCTTGGCAGGGAGCATAAATATTGGTTAAGGTCCAGCAACTTCCACATCTTGTTGATTGAAGAAGGACAGAAACAGCATAGTTATTCTGAGTCAAGATTTCTCCTTTGAAGTGACGAGAACACCAAACCGTAAGAATTCCTCCTGATCTACCCATAGATGGTGAAAAAGCAAAAGAATCGAACCTAGGAGGACAAAACTTCTTGATAAAAGCCATGTCAATGTGCTCTTTTTTGGTTTCCTGGAAACAGGCAATAGAGCATTCACTTTCAGTGATTTTATTTTGTATGTGAAGCCACTTATCAGGGGAATTAAGACTTCTAATGTTCCAGTTTAGCACCTTCCAGGATTGTGTGCCCATGATGTAATGAGAGGGAATATAATCAACCATATGCTTGAGGTCTTAAACCCCAGCCATAGTGCCAACAGATATAAATGCCTGGGAATATTCCATCTCACAGGGTGATAACAGGCCATGGTGCTCTGAATTGGGGAAATCTGGACATGTGTGCAGCTTAGAAGGCTAAACTTCTCAGGAAAGGACATATAAGTTGTACCATGGAAATGACCAGCCCAGTTAAAGCAGAATTGCTCATGGAAAGATAACCCATATATGAGGTCACATGGTAAATGAAAAGGCCCAAAAGTATTAATCCACTTCAAGGAAAACCACACACTGATAGCCATCAAAGGTTTTAGAGGCATAAAATAAATTACAAAGCTATGGAAGTATTTTATTGGCAGTGAGGACAGCAGCAAGTCTTCACTTCTTCTTGGGCTTCTTAAGTTTCTGATCATCCTCATTCTTCTTGGCTCCCTTTTTGGATTTATTCGGGCTTGGCAGCTGATCATCAGCTAGACCAAATTTATCAGCAAGGCACCTAACCACCTTCTTGTTCAAAGGAGGCGCATCTGCAGAACAGGCCAGGAAGTTTCTGTCAAAACAGGTTTTCCCTTTGTAGCCCTTTTGGATTGCTTTGATTCTGTGACTCCTCCGGACTTCAGAAATAACAAGTGGGGTTTTCTTGTTCCTTTTCCTTTTATAAACTGCAGATGTGGTGAGTAGATCGACGTGTGTAGGCCCAATAGATTTGACTGCTTGAGGTGTTGAAAATCCCGTGCTGGCATTCAAACTTGCTGCAGTGGAGAGGAAGCAGATCGGGGGTGCAGCCACAGGGCATCGAGGTGGTATAACAAATTGCCTGAAGTCAGAACCTTGATATCCTTCTACAATGATTTTCCAAATGCTGGATCTAAGTATTGACTTGGCCCAGTCAAAATCAGCAGGAGTTAATAGTTTCGCAGTGATGAAATCTGCCCAAGAACCTGGAACAGTGATAGAGTCCTGTTGATCATCAGATGGACAGAAAAATTGCTTCCAAGCTTCCTCTCCTTCTTGTGAGAGAAGAACTGACAGGGTGAAATCTGCCTTCTGCAGTGGCTCTACAGCATTAGTGTTCGCAAGCACAATATCAGTAGCCACCTCATTTAACTGAACATCATTAGTTGCAAGCTCCGATCCCACCTCAGAAGGGTAAGTGAGAGCGTCAACCTGAAGATGCCCAGGTGAAGTAGGAGGGGCTACTGCATTATGCAGGAAGGTCTCGCTGAGAGAAACTTCCTATGGCACAAAAGTCGCGTTGTTTACATATGCAGACACTTGTTCAGTAATCTTCTCAGAAAGGCCCATTTCCTCTGAGGATCCAGACTGCATGTTCAGATCAGGTAGAGTAGCATTGACTGAATTTTTCTGAGTATTGACAAATAGATCTCCCAAGATTGGGTGAGTAGAGACTGCCTCAGTGTGGGTCTGAGACTCAATCAAAGTACAATCCTTCCCCAAACTGATGGTGGGTGTGTCTTCCTGGATCAAGACCATACCAATCTGAATGTTGTGGAGTAAATGATTGTGTTCCTGCACCACTTGCTGGACTGAACCATGAGAGGGATCACCATCAGAGCTGATGGTGACAGTCAGATCACTGTCGTCTTTGAAGGCTGCCAGGTTCAAATCAATATCAGGCAAGTGTGGCACAGGAGCAGCATGTGGATTGTTGTGAATGACAGGGTTTATCATGTCCTGTAACTGTTGAAAGGCTGCTGCATCAAGCTCATGTGGTCCCACCAAGTCATTGATCTCAACAAAGTCATTATGGCCCATGTGCTCGTCTGCCTGCTGATGCTGTTGGTGATCCAAAATCATATTCAGATTCAGTCCAAACTGGTTCACCTGATGATGTTGCTGATATTGATGGTCCACATTAAGATGCACATCATGTGCATGGTGTTGAACTTGTCCCCATGCAGGCCACAACTCCAAGTTTGGCTGGTTGGCATGCTCCTGTGGTGGTGCAGGTAGAGGGTGTGGGTTTCCTCCATCAGGTGGGAACTCATCCTCGTCCGCTGGAAGCCCACCCAGCATGGAATGGCTCAGAATAATGATAGGCACAGACCAAGATTCTGCTTGGTGTTTGTTGCCAGCCGACAAAATGCAGCTGTGGGGAATAAGCGCCACATCCGCCACAAGGACTTTGAGAACAACTCTGGAATAGTCACTTGCTACTTTGTCCCATTGGACAACCTCAGCAAAATCTTCTACTGCACCCTTGATATGATTGACTTCCCACAGGTCCACAGGGAAAGAAAGCAGAGCCAACCAACAAACATGGTTATAAGTGAAACTACGATTGTTTATCCCTTCATTATGGCGAACAAAAGTGATCTGATGATTCTGAAAATTATGCGGACTGCGATCTACAAGCCAGTCTCTGTCGGCACTAGAGTCTAGTTGAATGTAAGCCTGACCGAGAGGGCATTTTTGAATCATATCCATTGAAAAATGCAAATGATCCTCAACAAAGCTGCGAATGAAGGCTCGAACTTGGGCAAACGGAATATGACCATTAGGTGCCGGCACAATGGTGACGATGGCGACATCTTCGTGGTTGGCTGGCACCAGGGAGCTGACATGGTGGTGACACATCGGTGGTCTGTTCGCCACCTCCACAGCCGTGAATCTGCCGGGCAGGAACAGGGCAGGGTCGACCTCATACGCTGCCATCAGGGGATGTGGATGATGGGGTGCAAGGTTTGTGTTGGGATTTGGGGCCGGGGGGGGGGGGGGGGGAAGATCGGTAGTTGGGGGTCTTTGGTCTCTAATAAGCACCCCAGTGTCCTCATTTTGTCCTGTCAAATCAACCAAATTGGTAATGTCCCCCGAGTTTCCCAATGAAAATGATAAAGAGATGGGCAGTGGATCAACTCGGGTCGGTAGAGAATTAATGCCATTGTCAGGTTCACGATTGAGATCAAGACTTGCCAGAGAAATGTGATTATTCACCTCATTTCCCAATGTTAACGAAAGTTTCAGATCAAGGCAATCTTTCTCTTTCCTAATATTGTTGAAATCTTGCTCAGGTGTAGGATCAATATTGATTTTGGGTACCCATTTTTGCGTGATTGTCTTCCGGATATCCTTCCTGTGATTCACTGTAGTTTGCTGAAAAAAAAGTACAGTCCCTTTTGATATGTCCTGACCTGAAGCATTTTAAAAAGCAAATGCGATTGGTGCATTGCAGACGTGTGTGAGTGGATAGGAGGCATCTGGAACATCTGGGAGTTCTGTGCTGCTCAGCTTGCTTGGATGGCCATTCCAATCTATCAAATACAGAGATATTCAAAGTTTCGGGCATTTCCAACCTGTCAAAAACAGAAACACGAGACGGTGCATAGGTAATGTTATGTGTCAGTTGGGCCAAAGTGGCAGGCCCAGGAGGCAAACTATTCTGGGCCAGAGGGTCATGCCTGGAAGGTAACTTTGAAGTCCCAATGCCCGCTTCAGATAAAACGGTAGCTCCCTGTTGCAAGCATGAGTTTATACGCTTAAAAACTGAGGGAGCCGGAACTGTGGGGCTCGAGCCATCATCAGAAAGAAGAAAACCAATTTGCTCTTTACTTAGATTAGCACTAATCAAGTATTTTAGATCAAGCTCCTCCTCTTTGGTAAACTTGTCTATGCTGGAATGCCCATAAACAATTCTGAAGAATTCCTGGATGGAGTAGAAATTGTGACCAACAATGATAAGACCTTTAAGATCCATGATTTCCTGTGCAGAGAGCTTATGCAAGAAGATAGGCCGATGTGCAGAAAGCATATATTTATTAATCACCTGAACAGGGTTAACCACTGTTGGGGGAGTGGCAGCCTTGACACGCCCAGCTGGGCGTATAGGAGGGCCTTGTTTAGTGGCATTAGCACCTGTTAGAATAGATGGAGACCCTCCGTTCCATACCATTCCATGATTAGTAGCCTCTCCAGACTGAACATGAGCATTACGTTTCTTCTGACCAACAACTGTCCAGGATTGCAATTCTTCTTGTTCCCAGGCGCGGAATTCTTGAATATAATCAGGTCCTCCATGGCCCCAAAGATGAAAATAAGGCCATGAAATCCTAGCACTGGTAACTCCCGAGTGAATTAACCCGAAACCCAACTTTCATAGAGAAAACAGAGAATCGAAAAGTATTGTCCCTCAGGTGAAGGACATTGAAATCCTCTGCAATACCACCCAGACAAGCATTAAGATATGCACTGACAGTTTCGCAACAAAGGCGATGCTTGTGTCTTTTGAAAGATGCGACCAGGAAGAACTCACGAGCCCCTTGAATTGGTGAAAAAGCGACGGGACAACTGAATTTGTTCCAGATCAATCGTTGAATATCCAGTCCCGGTTTGATATCAAGATCCAAGGCATTTCCAGAGTGGGCCTGCTGAAGTTCATTCCATTTCTCCAAATGGCCAGACTGGGCAGCATATGTGGCTCGATCAACATTGGCGGTCACCTGCACAGGATTATCTGCCGAGGCTATCTGATGGATATCGGACCGCTTTGGGTCGGGCAAGGTTGCCGCGGAGATCACATCTCCGACAGTAATGGACTCATCATCTCGGAGGAGACGAGCATCTATGATCACGTCATCCTCATCCAGAAGAGCAAGGCGGCCATTGGACGATAGGACGAGAGCGCCCTGGTGCGTGGGAGTCCAAGCAGAGAGTAAACTCCCTCGGAAGCTAGCAGCCCAACGGGCAATGGTGCGGCCAAGGCGGAGGTCTGAACGGGCATCGGCCCGATCCGAGGCGGACATGGTCTCCGAGGAGAAAGAGGGGGGACTTACCTTAGGAGGATTGAGCCGCAGCCAATGTGGCCGGCGGCGAGGCGTCGAGCACCGGTGCTAAGGCGCCGGCGAGATCTACGATCCGCAATTTCCGCTCGCCATCCTCAATTCCTTGGCTTCGGGTCTTTCCGTCTCACACTGCTGTTGCCATTGCCTTCTCGTGACTTCCAGATTGAGTTGAAATTTTGCAAATACGTGCTTTGCTTTCGTGTGAAGCACAACCGTATTTCTCAGAAAACACATTGTGCTGCACAACCGTGTTAGCACAATGTGTTTTCTGAGAAACACGGTTGTGCTTCACACGGAAGCAAATATGTGCCTTAGCAACATTTTTCCCTTTTCCGAGAAGCACATGAAGCAAATATGTGTCTCCACGAGAAGTAAATATGTGCTTCTCGTGAAACCATAGTTTTTCCCCCTTTTAGAGAAGTACAACTGTGCTTATATGTGCCTCTCGTGAAAGCAAAAAGGGAACTGCTAAATCTTAGTCGACTAAGATTTAGCAAAGTCTCAGTCAACTTGTTGTCCGTTGGATTGTTTGTCTCCTTAAAGATTAGTGCGATTTTTCCTTCAAATCATCCTGTGTAGGGAGGTACATGGATTGGACTACTGTTTGTCTTTTATCTTTGTATTTTCCTATCGGGGCTAGGTGAAAGGATCGATATAATTGACTAGAGGGGGGGGGGGTGAATAGGCAACTAACAATTTTTAGGTTTTCTTCACCAAATTAAACTTTGCATCAAAGTAGGTTGTCTTGATATGCAACTAGGTGAGCAACCTATATGATGCAACAATAGTAAGCACACAAGCAAGCAAAGGATATAACACAATATAACTTGCACAAGTAAAGGTAAGAGATAACCAAGACAGGAACCGATGGAGAAGAGGATGTGTTACCGAAGTTCCTTCCCTTTGAGGGGAAGTACGTCTCCGTTAGAGCGGTGTGGAGGCACAATGCTCCCCAAAAAGCCACTAGGGACACCGTATTCTCCTCATGCCCTCACACAATGCGAGATGCTGTGATTCCACTATTAGTGCCCTTGGAGGCGGCGACCGAGCCTTTACAAACAAGGTTGGGGCAATCTCCACAACTTAATTGGAGTCTCCCAACAACACCACGAAGCTTCACCACAATGGACTATGGCTCCGCGGTGACCTCAACCGTCTAGGGTGCTCAAACACCCAAGAGTAACAAGATCCACAAGGGATTTGTGGGGGGAATCAAATTTCTCTTGGTGGAAGTGTAGATTGAGGCCTTCTCAACCAATCCCTAGAGTATCAACAAGTTTGATTCTCTAGGGAGAGAGATCGGGCGAAAATGGAGCTTAGAGCATCAATGGAGCTTGGGGATGGAAGAGGTAGTCAACTTGAGGAAGAAGACACCCCTTTTATAGTCAAGGGACAATTCCAACCGTGACCCACCAACTCAGCCCGCGACACGCGGTACTACCGCACCACAGGAGCGGTACTACCGCACGAACCTGCGGTACTACCGTGGTGGTCCGCGGTACTACCGTGGGCGCGGAAGTGCCCGGACTCGTCTTGATGTGCATCGACAAGGGGGCGGTAGAACTGCTGGCGCGGTACTACCGCGCCCCCTTGCGGTACTACCGCAAGGCAGGAACAGTCCAAGCAAAGTAGGAGCGGATATAAAAAATTACATCCGTGACTACATCCGCTGAGTTTTTATCTATGCAAAAGTCCGACACGGTATTATCGCAAACCAGGTGCGGTACTACCATGTAGGGCACAGATGTAAAAAATTACATGCGCCCCTACTTCCGCTCATGCAGTTGTGCCTGGACTGGACTCACAGTACTACCGCGCCGAGGCACTGTACTACCTCGTAGGGCGCAGATGTAAAAAACTACATCCGCCCCTACTACCGCTCGCGTAGCTGCGCCTGGCCAGAGTTCACGATACTACTGCTCCGGAGGAGCGGTACTACCGTAGGCGCCTACGGTACTACCGTGCCAAGGCCCGGTACTACCGCAAGGGCCTGCGGTAGTACCACTCTGGAGAGCATTACTACCGCCAACCTCAGAACAACAACATTAGGAGTTCTTCATTTTGTAGAGACACGGAGAGACGGAGGAAGCTCTAAAGAGCCAAAGGAAAGGAGGTGCAAAAGGAACAAATGTGTACGTGAGATTCCGCCGAAACCTTTCCAATGCGGACCCCCTCTTAATAGTACGGCTTTCCTATGACTCAAATCCACCGAAAAGAAACGTAGAGAAATGCCTTCTTCAATAGTCTTCGAGGGGCACCAAATCGTCTTGTGTTTAGACATGATACATCTGAAAAGCTCAATGCACACGATTAGTCCGCAAAAGCATTCTCATCAATCACCAAAACTACTAAGGGATAAATATGCCCTTACAATCTCCCCCTTTTTGGTGGATTGATGACAATATGGGATTTGCACATAGGGATATAGAATGAAGCGACGACAAACCCACCATCTATAAAATATAGACGGGCTCCCCCTAGATGTGTGCACTCTAGAGAAGTGCTTTGGACTGCACGACACACATACTAGGATCAACACTCCCCCTATATTTTATAGACAGGGCATCACTTGCAACAAAATAACTAACACTAAGTAAGTAGGCAAGATAATGAGAGTGAGCAAAACGAGAAGGGCACAAGATAGCAAGGCTCACGAATAACTTAAGCAACTAAGACAATAAGATAGAGTGCATATATCTTACACCATATGATAGATAACTTGATCTTACGAGCATAAACCAAACCAAAGCAAACAGAAGCAAACGAGGTTCAACAAACCGAAAGCAAAGTGACAAGGCTAAACACACGAACAAGACGCGCAAATCCTACACTCTCCCCCCCCTTTGGCATCGAGAGACCAAAAAGGCAGAGAGGACACCGACGACCCAAGTGATAGCTCAGGATGAATACGACTCCTCGTCGGACTCGGCAGCGGGAATAGGCTCCTCCTCTGACTCCGTCCACTAATACCCGTGCTTGGCTATCCAGGTAGCCTCTGGAGTGATGGCTTCCTCTGAGCCACTAGTGATATCCTGGCCAAAGGTCCTCAATATCTTATTATCGCGCTGGTGACTCTTCTTGGAGTCAACATGGGCCTTGTACTGCCCCTTGGTCTGCATGCAGACAACTTCTTCATCTTCGTCTTCAGCTTCTTAGCCCAAGAGGGCTCAGTGGAGGGAGGAGTGTATCCATCAGAACTGTCCTCATCAGCTTCCTCCTCCTCGATCTCATCCTCATCCACATCCATGATGGCAGCCTCGGCCTCAGCACTTGTGGTGATGTTAGCCCATTGGCTCTTGACACGGAGCTTGATGGGCTCATGACGAATCTAGCCGGGGGCCACGAACTCATCATCATGATAGAGCTTCTCCCAAGTCTTGGTGACCAAATGGAACAGGTAAGGCCCATAGATGGGGACCTTATGGTTGAACACTGCAAACTAAAGCTTGCACCACATGATATGTGAGACATCAAGTGGTTGCGTCTGAGTCTGACGCGCATCCTCACAAAGCAGCATCATATCCACAAGATAGGCATGCACCTTGTCCTTGTCACCGATGCACGGGAAGAGGGAGTTACAGAAGATTCAATGCATGATGTCAAGTAATGAGTTCAGCACCCACACCTTCTTATTATTAGCAAGCTTCTTCTCAACAAGGAGGGGCTGGAGCTTGTTCTTGTTGGCTGACTCAGAGTTGGCATGAGGGCGAACTCCAACGGGCATGTCGAGCCCCGCATCAGGAACCTGAAGCAAATCCATGAAGTCCTTCCACTTAGCAGTCAACTGTTGACCATTGGTCATCCATGTCATGGTCCTTGGCTCATTACAATGGAAGTGGACCGAAGCAAAGAACTGAGCCACAATGTCTGGGTCAAAGTCAAGGTGAAAGGCAAGCATATGCTCAATGCCAAACTGCTCCACCAGGTCTAGAGCCTCACCAAAATATGCATGGTGCTTATCCTGCCTCATGTGATGCATATCAATCCAGTGCACGTCCACGTAGATATTCTGCTTGGCCTTGATCACATCCAGATAGATATGGTTCTGCGGCTTGGTCTAGAACAGATCATTCCCTCTGAAGTTGGCACGTGGATTCACATAGGGGTTGATCTTCCTTCGAATAATGAACTCAGCCAGAGGTATCTAATCCATGCCCATGGTGGGATCCTTTTCGTGGCGGTGTGCTTGGTTCTGCGCTGGGAGGCATTGGAGTCCTCTGGAGCTTCATCTTGGTTGCGCAGCCGCTTTGAGCATGTGTCACGGCTAGGATTCGAGCAACGAACATTGGAGCCGGAGCCACCACCTAGACACAAAATACAAGAACACGCACGAAAAACAAGAAAGATCAATGCAAAGACCAGGGCCAAAGCCAAAAGAAACAGGCAAGAACGTGATTTGGAACAAAAAAATAGGATAATTTGCACATCTACGGTAGTATCGGACCAGCGCACGGATGTAAAAAATTACATCCGCTCCAGCCGTGGTAGTACCATGCCGGGGTGGCACGGTAGTACCGTGCCTGGAGCGGAAGTAATTTTTTACTTCCGCGCCCCGAGCGGTAGTACCGCTCTGTGAGAGCGGTAGTACCGTGCGAGGCAGATCGCGAGCGAGGATGCAGTGGTACCGCTCGAAGGAGTAGTAGTACCGCACGGAGTCAAGCGCGCGGATCTGGATTAGCAACAACCGCAAAACTAGATCGGTACTACCGTTGATCAAACTAAACTGTTGTGTCATACCAAATAGTGTACATGCTGCACTACCACTCGCCTACAATTCCCTCTTGCACAGATCTAGCCAAAAATCACATGAACTACAAATGCATCTCCCCAAGACCTAGAAGCACAAGAACGCAACACAAAGAGGAGGACTTGGGGAAATACCAGGGTCCATGGCAAGAGGACGAGGTGGGGAACGATCCCACCGGACGGAATGCAAGGAGAGCGGTTGGGGAAAAAGATCCAGCGAGGTCCGCCGGTGCCGTTCTTGGGCAGGAGAGAGAGACGGGGTGGGGAAAAGAGATGCATGTGTATGGGGAAGGTGGAACTCCCCCTGCCCCGCTCTTAACCCCCACCCGCTCGCGACGGTGCGGTAGTACCACGGGTCCTCGTGGTAGTACCGCCAGGGCGGAAGTACTGCTCATTGGGCGGTAGTACCGCTCTTCCAGTGGCAGTACAAAATTACTCCCGTGATGGAAGCGGTATGTAACGCCCCGGATACAACTTTCCGTATTCGTAACTCCAACTCTTGCCTTTTCCGGAGATGCGATATGATTATTTCCTTCGTGGTTGGGTTTTTGTCTTTGTTTTGCATTTTGTTCATGTCAGACTTTTCATCTCATTGCTTCATGTGCATTGCATCATGGAATCTTGCACCCCTTTTTAAAACTCAACTAAATAAACCGTATGGATCTTCGGTCCATTTAAATGGAGGGATATTCACAATGGTGATTTCTCTTTAGAACATATACTCCCAATATTATTAGGGAGCTATAATAAATATTCCATTAACGGGAAATCACCCATAACACATTTGCATTATTCTTCAACTCTTCTTTTATCCGACTCAACTTTCTACCCTTCCTTTTCGACCTTTTAGTAAAATTGAGTTGCAATTTTACTTCTCCATAAATGTTCCAAATCTGCCCATAAATCACATTTGGCGTGTAGGGTCACCCCCCTATAATTTCAACCCATTTGGAGTTCATTCGAATGGGTTTCGAAATTCAAACTTGTCTGAGTTAAATCCAACAGGTGTGGATTTTGCTTCCTCTAAAAATCCTCAGTCTATTTTTGTCAAATTCCTCACATTTTTGTGAGTCCGGTAAAATAATCCCCATGCCCAAATTCTATCTCTACCTTCATTTCTTCTTCTTCTTCTTCTTTGACATTTTCTGTTTTGGGGAAAAAGAAGAAGAAGAGCAGCCGCAGCTCGGCCTGCTCTCAGCAGGCAATAAGGCCCAACCAGCGGCCCAACTAACCCTCCTAAGCCCAGCTTGCACCCCTACCTAACCCTAGCCCGACCATCGCTCAATCCCCATCTCCCCCTTTGTTCTCCTCCTGCGCCTCCACATACCCATCACCGATCCCCATCTCCCTCTCGTCTCCTCCCTCGCGCTACCTCCCACAGAGAAAGAGAGAGGTGCAGAGCCTCACGCCCGACCCCCACGCTTGCCATCGAGCCAAGCTCGGCCTCCGCGCTACCACCGGAGCGGCCAACTCCGGCGGCCCCACCGCTGTCGCGCCCTTTCGCCACCACCACGGACCGCCTCACCGCCCCGTCGTCGCTCCATTCTCCGACATCCCCCTCTTCGTCAACTGCTAGGAGCGCCGCCGCCTCTCTTCGTAGCCACCAACACGCCATGGTCTCCCCGAGCTCTGCCGCGCCGTTCATCTTTTCCACTGGCGGATCCAAGTCCCGCGGTGGCCTCGCTGTTCGGATCCGCGCCAAGCTCCGACGCCGACCACTTCGTTCCTCTGCTGTGCCCCCTCCTCAGCTTCGCCTCCCCCCGCTTCGCGCCAAGGACGCTACTGACAATGGCGACGCCATCGTCGTCGTGCGCCTGCAACGCTCGACCTCCTGCCCGATCTATGTCGTGCCGCCGCATCTTCCGCAAGCATCGCCGACTCTTGCCTCCATCTCCGCTATGGACATGGTGCCGAAGACCAGCAGCTCTGTCCGCCTCCATGCGCCTCACCTACTGCTTGCCTCTGGCCGCCACCGAGACCCTCAAGTCCTACCCGGAGCCCAAGTCCGAAGACTACCGTGGACGTGTGCCTGGTGTCACTTGGATTCGTCAAGGACGCCAAGACCCGAGGCCTTTTGGTGTTGCTTTGTTTTGGAACGCCAAGTACCTCGACGCCGAAGACCCGTGTACAACTACTGACACCCGTGGATTTCACCAAGTACCTCTACCGACGACCTGAACATCTACAAAACGTGAACCACTACTTCCACTACCGTCGCGAGAACGACTACTTCCACTACGGCCCGTGTACCACTACTTCCTTCGACGAACTCGTTCCACCCGAAAACGCACGCAGTTATAACCCCGAGACGACGTCCGTGGACCGAATGCATGTGTTGTATGAGATGCACCCTATGTTTGGACCATGTCCTGAATTGATCCTTGTATGTTCCTCCTCGTTTGCAGTGCCGTCGACCCGTGGGAACCCGGTAAGCGGGATCACCCCATCACCTTTTGCATGACACACTCATCCGCACACTTCTCTCTTGCATCGGTATCTCAATCGAGTTACCGGGACCGGAATGTTGCCGTGGAACCATTTCCGTTTCGCTGCCGTGGCACCCTTTCTGTTCCGCCATGGTGACCAAATGCTTCATAACATGCTCATGTCAACATTTTCATAAATATTGCCTAAAACTTGCATATGTCATCTGCATCATGATAACAACAATTAAAATGTTTAAAATTGTTGTCGCATTAAATTGCTAGATGACATGAGGATTTTCCGGAATTATTGTTTGTTGTTTCCGGCCTCACTTAAACTTGTCTAGTTAGGTAGTTTATTTATGTTTCACCTCTTGCCATGTTTAATAACATGTAATATTGTTGTGTTCCTAAACGAGAGAGAACTAAATAATGGATGTGGTGTTTCGTCAATATGCAACTCGTTGCATATTGAGCTCCACTTAACTTGTAGTGTTGTTTGTGCATATTGCCATGCCATGCCTCCTTAAACCGGTCATGCATCATACTTGTTTGCGCATCATGCCATGCTTATGCTTGTTGGTTTACCATGTTGTTTGTTTCTTTCCGGTGTTGCTTCTTAGTTCCGGTAATGTTGCGATTGTGAGGATTCGTTCGACTACTCCCGTTCATCTTCTTCATGGACTCGTTCTTCTTCCTAGTGGGATTTCAGGCAAGATAACCGCTACCCTGGATCTCACTACTATCATTGCTATGCTAGTTGCTTCGTTCTATCGCTTTGCTGCGCTACCTATCAATTGCTCTTCAAGCCTTCCAAATTGCCATGTCAGCCTCTAACCTTTCCACCCTTCCTAGCAAACCATTGCTTGGCTATGTTACCGGTTTGCTCAGCCCCTCTTATAGCGTTGTTAGTTGTAGGTGAAGTTGAAGATTGCTCCATGGTGGACAGGATTTTGTTGGGATATCACAATATCTCTTATTTAATTAATGCATCTATATACTTGGTAAAGGGTGGAAGGCTCAGCCTTATGCCTGGTGTTTTGTTCCACCCTTGCCGCCCTAGTTTCCGTCATACCGGTGTTATGTTCCCGGATTTTGCGTTCCAAACGCGGTTGGGTGATTTATGGGACCCCCTTGACAGTTCGCTTTGAATGGCCCAACATTGGTTTTACCATTTGCCTCACCACCACCTACTTTTCCCTTGGGAGTAATTAACCCAAGGGTCATCTTTATTATAGCCCCCCCCCGGGCCAATGCTTGTCTAAGTGTTGGTCCGAACTAGAGCCCTTTGCAGCGCCCCCTCAGGGAAACTTGAGGTCTGGTTTCAGTTGTACAGATTGCTCATCCGGTGTTGCCCTGAGAACGAGATATGTGCAGCTCCTATCGGGATTGTCGGTGCATCGGGCGGTCTTGCTGGTCTTGTTTTACCATTGTCGAAATGTCTTGTAAACCGGGATTCCGAGACTGACCGGGTCTTCCTGGGAGAAGGTATATCCTTCGTTGATCGCGAGTGCTTATCATGGGCTAAGTTGGGACACCCCTGCAGGGTATAAACTTTCGAAAGTCGTGCCCGCGGTTATGTGGCAGATGGGAATTTGTTAATGTCCGGTTGTAGATAACTTGACACTAGATCCGAAATTAAAACGCATCAACCGCGTGTGTAGCCGTGATGGTCTCTTTTCGGCGGAGCCCGGGAAGTGAACACGGTTTTGGGTTATGTTTAACGTAAGTAGGAGTTCAGGATCACTTCTTGATCATTGCTAGCTTCACGACCGTTTCGCTTGCTCTCTTCTCGCTCTTATTTGCATATGTTAGCCACCATATATGCTTAGTCGCTGCTGCAACCTCACCACTTTACCCCTTCCTTTCCTATTAAGCTTTGCTAGTCTTGATACCCATGGTAATGGGATTGCTGAGTCCTCGTGGCTCACAGATTACTACAACAACAGTTGCAGGTACAGGTTTTGCGATGATCATGACGCGAGAGTGATGTTTGCTTGTTGGAGTTCTTCTTCTGCTTCTTCTTCGATCAGGGGATAGGTTCCAGGTCGGCAGCCTGGGCTAGCAGGGTGGATGTCGTTTGAGCTTCTGTTTGTGTTTCATCCGTAGTCGGATGTTGCTCTTGTAAGATGATGTTGTATTCGTGTGGCATTGTATGCCTCTTGTATGTATCCCCATCTATTATGTAATGTTGATGTAATGATATCCACCTTGCAAAAGCGTTTCAATATGCGCTTCTATCCTTGGTGGGACCTTCGAGTCTCTTTAGGATAGTATCACATATTGGGCGTGACAAGTTGGTATCAGAGCCTCAACCGACCATAGGAGCCCTCTTGATTGTTGGCCATTGTTGAGTCTAGAAGAAAACTATTTTGAGTCTTAGGATTATATATATCAGAGAGTAGGAATTCTTTTTACTCCTCAGTCCCTTCATCGCTCTGGTGAGATCTCCTGACGTAGATGTTTTGACTTTCCTCTCCTCAAATTTCACTAATTTTTTTAGGATCATGCGGGTATCTTGGAATCGTTTCGATGGTTTTGTGATGAGAACATTGTTCTTGGTGCCTCCTGTCTTTTATGTGGCAGTGACCCGGGGAGTTGAGCTCCGAGGTGTTGTCGTCACAATTTTATCGTTGCAGTTCTGGAATACCTGAGTTTTGCCGACATTGAAAATCTCTTTTATGCAGTTGTTGGTGAGATAACCTCGACGCCACCCAGTACTGGGGAGTTCGGGAGTATTGCCATAACTCGTATAACAGATGCTTTTCGAAGGTTGAGGTACACGATTTCCGGAGTTTTCTTGGTTATGTGTTGACGGATGGATACAACTGGATGTAGGGATTGTTAGTTTGGGTGAGATATATTGCTTCCCCTGTATCCCCAACACCATATTGCATAACCAGAAAGTTTCGAGAGTTTATAGGTGGGAATTCAAGTAGCTCCTAGATTATCTTTCCGACAGATTCCTGATATGGGATTGGGTAAATCTCTATCATATGTATTTGTTCCGGCTTATTCTGCAAGCCAAATCCTTGTTTTGTTTTGAGTTGTGGTATTTGAGTTGCTTCAATGTCAAGTGTTGATTCCATACCTTTCAAGCGGTGTTCTCATATTTCTATGGGAGTACTAATCCTTTTGATTATCGAGATTGTCATGTCAATTTTTTTACCAACCAGTGTGCTTCTCCTCAAGTGGATCCGATCATTTTCAACATCCGCAAGATCAACTCAAAGTTTACTCACCAGTGTTTGTTTCATCCGTCCCCAAGTTGCCTTTGTTTTCCCGCCCTCCCACCCTTTTTCTTCAAGGACTCAGATTTCTTAATCATGTATCCTTTTATTTGTGGGAGGCCTCTTCATTCTTTTCTTTCAATGTTCGTATCAGGTGATTTCCCATGAAGATGCTCAACAGTTTCAAGTTCATCATCCTCCGTTTTTTTCCTTCTCCGGTGGATGCAAGTCAAGTTTTCGGTGTTGATCATATTCCCTTCCTTGTTTCAAGTGTTTGCGTATGCCGGTGTATCTCTTAATCATTCCCCGCTTGCTATTCAATTGTTTCGGAGTTCTGAAGATATCTCTGAAGATTCGTGTTTCCACTCCGCATCAATTCTAACTATTTTGAGGTTGTTACCTCATTCAAGCCATTTAATTCAACCGGTGCAATCTCCTTTTCAAGTAATCATTTCAACGGTGTTCCTTTTCAGTGGGCCCTAACCCACATGTCTTTTTCCAGGATCTTACCTGACTCTTCTAATTTTTTCGGAGTTACTCTTCAATTCTTTTCCAAGTTGGACGTAAGTATGAATTATCATCAGTCATATGTATTTCTATAAGATCTTTCAAATTCTTTTCATCTTTGGCTCAACCTTTCCTCTTTTAATCCTTCCGGAGTGTCTCAACAATTCATGGTGGTGTTTCTCATTGTCATTCTTGGATTTTGAAGACCGAAGAGGAGTTCCTCTTAAATCCTTACCTGTTCTTCCAGAGATTCATGGTTCTAGCCTTATGCCATCCTCTCATAATTGTTTTCGATTGTGAGAATTTTTTTCTTACCATCTGGAGCATTTCATGAGTTGTTTCTATTTCTTTCCTCCAAAGGCCATCATGTCATAATTCTTCATTCTCAGCGTGTAGCTATCGTTCTCCAAATCTTACGGGTGCATCATTCAAATATCCTCTAATCAGTTCATGATCTCTTCGTTCTTAGGTATCTAAATCCCCTCAAGTATCTTTATTTGTTTTCCAATTCTTCTCGGTGGATTGTGCCTTTGCAACGTTCATTTTCAATTCTTACGGGGGTTCGTTCAAGTTTTCATTTCCTTCATTATGATATCAATTCATTCATTGTTTCCAAATCTCACCGGTGGTTCCATTAATACATTCTCAAGTTTGCGCTATATCTCTCTTAATCCTTTCTACGAGAATAAGTAGTATGCCAAATCCGTTGCTTGTCATCAATTTAAATTGGTGAAAGATAGGCATGACATAATTCTTATTATTGTTTCATCCAAGTGATTAGTTCCTTCTTCCGGAGTCTGTTCATCAGGAAGTAATTCTCAGTTCCAAGTTATTCATCTTTCTTGTCCGGAGTTCAAAGTTTACTCATTTCGTAGCTCCATCTAAATCATTACAAGGCTTCAATTCTGGTTCTCTTCAACCTCCAATTCTTCTTCATAATCATTTTCTTTTCCGGAGATCTTCCAAGAGGCTCCTCATGGTGGTTCATCAAGGATTTAATTCATTCTCGAAGTGTTCTTCAAGATTCTTGTTGGAGGAGTTTAGACATTCTTCATCTTGCACTCCAAAGTGTAATTCTTTCTACCTTATCTTTTGAGATGGTGTTATATCATTCTTGACAATTTCCCTTCTCGTTTCATGATTCACAAGTTTTCAAGAGTGACATATTTAAATCCATCATTTTCTCTTTGTTCAGGAGATCTTTTCAACCATCAACCTCATTGTTGGAGTTATCTTGTGTAATATTTCACCTAAAGCCTTCCCTAAGGAATGTTGCTAATTGTGGTGGTTATCAATGATCCAAGTTATCTCTTTATCACCTCGGTGGAAGAAGCTTTCTCTCTTTCGTGGCCGGTTGTCACCTCATAATTCTGAGATGTTTTCCATAAGCCCATAACAAGCTTATCCTTTCGTTGTTGTTAATCCAACAACTCTGTTCTAGCTTTTCCTGTAAGCGTGCTCTTTCAAGATCAAGTTTTCCTCCGTTCATTCCATTCCATTCTTACATTTCTTCCGGAGGCATTGTGATGTTGCTCTCTTCACTCATCTTCTCGAATTGAGGATCATGTTCTTTTCATGCTTATCCATTCAACCAGAGTGTTGTGTTACGTCTTCAAGTTCTTTTCATCTTATCAAGTTTTGCCTCTCTTTTCAACCGGATTGCTGTCTGAAATCCTTCTTACCCCTTGTGCCATTCTTTCAATAGTTCCAGAGGCAGTGTGTTGTTGATTTCATCAAGTATCATCCCATCTTCTCAAGTTCATGTTCAATTCCTTCCATTTTCAATCGGAGTGCTGCCAAAATTATATCATTCTTATTCATTCTTATCTCGTTTCAACCAGAGTGGTTTCAATTCCTTCTTGTTCTTTGTACTCGTCATTCATAGCTTTGCAACCTCCAAGGTTCAAATTGTGTTCCTTGTTTCTCTTTACTACTGCAATGCTCTCAATTTCGTTCAACTCTATTGTGTTATTATTTCAAGTTTTCAACCTCTTGAGGTTTATTGGTTTCACCCGTTTGTCAAAGAAGCAACTTAGTTTTACCTCCTCTCTTCCTCTTTCGTTTCTCTCCGGTGCCCTCCTAGATCTCGGGACGAGATCCTCTCGTAGTGGTGGAGTGTTGTAACGCCCCGGATACAACTTTCCATATTCGTAACTCCAACTCTTGCCTTTTCTGGAGATGCAATATGATTATTTCCTTCGTGGTTGGGTTTTTGTCTTCGTTTTGCATTTTGTTCATGTCAGACTTTTCATCTCATTGCTTCATGGGCATTGCATCATGGCATCCTGCACCCCTTTTTAAAACTCAACTAAATAAACCGTATGGATCTTCGGTCCATTTAAATCGAGGGATATTCACAATGGTGATTTCTCTTTAGAACATATACTCCCAATATTATTAGGGAGCTATAGTAAATATTCCATTAACGGGAAATCACCCATAACACATTTGCATTATTCTTCAACTCTTCTTTTATCCGACTCAATTTTCTAACCTTACTTTTCGACCTTTTAGTAAAATTGAGTTGCAATTTTACTTTTCCATAAATGTTCCAAATCTGCCCATAAATCACATTTGGCGTGTAGGGTCACCCCCCTATAATTTCAACCCATTTGGAGTTCATTCGAATGGGTTTCGAAATTCAAACTTGTCTGAGTTAAATCCAACAGGTGTGGATTTTGCTTCCTCTAAAAATCCTCAGTCTATTTTTGTCAAATTCCTCACATTTTTGTGAGTCCGGTAAAATAATCCCCATGCCCAAATTCTATCTCTACCTTCATTTCTTCTTCTATTTCTTCTTTGACATTTTCTGTTTTGGGGAGAAAGAAGAAGAAGAGCAGCCGCAGCTCGGCCTGCTCCCAGCAGGCCATGTGGCCCAACGAGCGGCCCAACTAACCCTCCTAAGCCCAGCTCGCACCCCTACCTAACCCTAGCCCGACCATCGCTCAATCCCCATCTCCCCCTTCGTTCTCCTCCTGCGCCGCCACATACCCATCGCCCGATCCCCATCTCCCTCTCGTCTCCTCCCTCGCGCTACCTCCCACAGAGAAAGAGAGAGGAGCAGAGCCTCGCTCCCGACCCCCACGCTCGCCATCGAGCCGAGCTCGGCCTCCGCGCTACCACCAGAGCGGCCAACTCCGGCGGCCCCATCGCCGTCGCGCCCTTTCGCCACCACCACGGACCGCCTTACCGCCCCGTCGTCGCTCCATTCTCCGGCATCCCCCTCTTCATCAACTGCCAGGAGCGCCGCCGCCTCTCTTCGTCGCCACCAACACGCCATGGTCTCCCCGAGCTCCGCCGCGCTGTTCATCTTTTCCACTGGCGGATCCAAGTCCCGCGCTGGCCTCGCCGTTAGGATCCGCGCCAAGCTCCGACGCTGGCCACTTCGTTCCTCTGCTGTGCCCCCTCCTCAGCTTCACCTCCCCCCGCTTCGCGCCAAGGACGCTGCTGACAACGGCGACGCCATTGTCATCGCGCGCCTACAGCGCTCGACCTCCTGCCTGATCTATGCCGCGCCGCCGCATCTTCCGCAAGCATCGCCGACTCTTGCCTCCATCTCCGCTGTGGATATGGTGCCGAAGACTAGCAACTCTGTCCGCCTCCATGCGCCTCACCTACTGCTTGCCTCTGGCCGCCACCAAGACCCTCAAGTCCTACTCGGAGCCCAAGTCCGAAGACTACCGTGGACGTGTGCCTGGTGTCACTTGAATTCGTCAAGTACGCCAAGACCCGAGGCCTTTTGGTGTTGCTTTGTTTTGGAACGCCAAGTACCTCGACGCCGAAGACCCGTGTACAACTACTGACACCCGTGGATTTCACCAAGTACCTCTACCGACGACCTGAACATCTACAAAACGTGAACCACTACTTCCACTACCGTCGCGAGAACGACTACTTCCACTACGGCCCGTGTACCACTACTTCCTTCGACGAACTCGTTCCACCCGAAAACGCACGCTTCAAAGGTATAACCCCAAGACGACGTCCGTGGACCGAATGCATGTGTTGTATGAGATGCACCCTATGTTTGGACCATGTCCCGAATTGATCCTTGCACGTTCCTCCTCGTTTGCAATGCCGTCGACCCGTGGGAACCCGGTAACCGGGATCACCCCATCACCTTTTGCATGACACACTCATCCGCACACTTCTCTCTTGCATCGGTATCTCAATCGAGTTACCGGGACCGGAATGTTGCCGTGGCACCATTTCCGTTTCGCCGCCGTGGCACCCTTTCTGTTCCGCCATGGTGACCAAATGCTTCATAACATGCTCATGTCAACATTTTCATAAATATTGCCTAAAACTTGCATATGTCATCCGCATCATGATAACAACAATTAAAATGTTTAAAATTGTTGTTGCATTAAATTGCTAGATGACATGAGGATTTTCCGGAATTGTTTTTTGTTGTTTCCGGCCTCACTTAAACTTGCCTAGTTAGGTAGTTTATTTATGTTTCACCTCTTGCCATGTTTAATAACATGTAATATTGTTGTGTTCCTAAACGAGAGAGAACTAAATAATGGATGTGGTGTTTCGTCAATATGCAACTCGTTGCATATTGAGCTCCACTTAACTTGTAGTGTTGTTTGTGCATATTGCCATGCCATGCCTCCTTAAACCGGTCATGCATCATACTTGTTTGCGCATCATGCCATGCTTATGCTTGTTGGTTTACCATGTTGTTTGTTTCTTTCCGGTGTTGCTTCTTAGTTCCGGTAATGTTGCGATTGTGAGGATTCGTTCGACTACTCCCGTTCATCTTCTTCATGGACTCGTTCTTCTTCCTAGTGGGATTTCAGGCAAGATGACCGCTACCCTGGATCTCACTACTATCATTGCTATGCTAGTTGCTTCATTCTATCGTTTGCTGCGCTACCTATCAATTGCTCTTCAAGCCTCCCAAATTGCCATGTCAGCCTCTAACCTTTTCACCCTTCCTAGCAAACCATTGCCTGACTATGTTACCGCTTTGCTCAGCCCCTCTTATAGCGTTGTTAGTTGCAGGTGAAGTTGAAGATTGCTCCATGGTGGACAGGATTTTGTTGGGATATCACAATATCTCTTATTTAATTAATGCATCTATATACTTGGTAAAGGGTGGAAGGCTCGGCCTTGTGCCTGGTGTTTTGTTCCACTCTTGCCGCCCTAGTTTCTGTTATACCGGTGTTATGTTCCCGGATTTTGCGTTCCTAACGTGGTTGGGTGATTTATGGGACCCCCTTGACAGTTCGCTTTGAATAAAACTCCTCCAGCAAGGCCCAACATTGGTTTTACCATTTGCCTCACCACCACCTACTTTTCCCTTGGGAGTAATTAAACCAAGGGTCATCTTTATTATAGCCCCCCCGGGCCAATGCTTGTCTAAGTGTTGGTCCGAACTAGAGCCCTTTGCAGCGCCCCCTCAGGGAAACTTAAGGTCTGGTTTTAGTTGTACGGATTGCTCATCCGGTGTTGCCCTGAGAACGAGATATGTGCAGCTCCTATCGGGATTGTCGGCGCATCGGGCGGTCTTGCTGGTCTGTTTTACCATTGTCAAAATGTCTTGTAAACCGGGATTCCGAGACTGATCGGGTCTTCCTGGGAGAAGGTATATCCTTCGTTGATCGCGAGAGCTTATCATGGGCTAAGTTGGGACACCCCTGCAGGGTATAAACTTTCGAAAGCCATGCCCGCGGTTATGTGGCAGATGGGAATTTGTTAATGTCCGGTTGTAGATAACTTGACACCAGATCCGAAATTAAAACGCATCAACCGCGTGTGTAGCCGTGATGGTCTCTTTTCGGTGGAGCCCGGGAAGTGAACACGGTTTTGGGTTATGTTTGACGTAAGTAGGAGTTCAGGATCACTTCTTGATCATTGCTAGCTTCACGACCGTTCCGCTTGCTCTCTTCTCGCTCTTATTTGCGTATGTTAGCCACCATATATGCTTAGTTGCTGCTGCAACCTCACCACTTTACCCCTTCCTTTCCTATTAAGCTTTGCTAGTCTTGATACCCATGGTAATGGGATTGCTGAGTCCTCGTGGCTCACAAATTACTACAACAACAGTTGCAGGTACAGGTTTTGCGATGATCATGATGCGAGAGCGATGTTTGCTTGTTGGAGTTCTTCTTCTTCTTCTTCTTTGATCAGGGGATAGGTTCCAGGTCGGCAGCCTGGGCTAGCAGGGTGGATGTCGTTTGAGCTTCTGTTTGTGTTTCATCTGTAGTCGGATGTTGCTCTTGTAAGATGATGTTGTATTCGTGTGGCATTGTATGCCTCTTGTATGTATCCCCATCTATTATGTAATGTTGATGTAATGATATCCACCTTGCAAAAGCGTTTCAATATGCGGTTCTATCCTTGGTGGGACCTTCGAGTCTCTTTAGGATAGTATCGCATATTGGGCGTGACACGGTAGTACCATGCGCCTAGGATGCAACTGTGCATGCACAGAACAAACCACTCTTGCGATAGTACCGTGGCTTGCCACGGTAGTACCGTACCCCCTAGAGAGTGCAAGTTTCGCAAAAGAGAGGGAAACGGCCTTTGCAAAGCAACCTTCAAGACACCGAACGCACTAAGAGGCAAGCACAAAAGACAACACAAACATGGCATAAAGAGAAGGCAAAAGACAACAAAGACCACAACACAAAACACAACTCCCAGGAAGAGGGCGGTGTCCGTAGCCACCTATGTATGAGTCAATTGGTATGGCACCGCGAAGAACTATCCTTGGGCCCATGACCAAAACTCGTCTTTGAAGCACAAGTACCATAAAAATGGCTAATGTGAAAGAGTTAATCAATTTATTCATAATGGGGGGAGGGAAAGTTCATTGAGAGAACAACACCCCCTATGTCCATGCCTACACCTAAACAAGATATCACGTTGAGTATGGTGGGGTGTGCAAGGGTTCAAGCTACATTGCTCGAATCAATGATATTTAGCTCATGCCTTAACTCGCGAAATCTTGCTTCACCCAAGGGCTTCGTGAAAATATCTGCAAGGTTATCATGAGTGTTGACATAGTTGAGCTTGATCTCCCCTCACCTAATGTGATCCCGGATGAAGTGATACCGAATCTCAATATGCTTCGTCTTGAAGTGTTGCACCGGGTTGAGAGAGATCTTGATGGCACTTTCATTGTCACACCAAAGAGGCACTTCGTCACAGATGACACTGTAATCCTCCAAAGTTTGCCTCATCCACAGAAGCTGAGCACAACAACTTCCGGCAGCCACATACTCTTCTTCGGTGGATGAGAGAGATACACAACTTCGCTTCTTCGAAGACCAACTCACTAAGGAGCAACCAAGCAATTGGCACCCTCCAGAGGTGGACTTCCTATCCACTTTGTCTCCCACCCAATCTGAGTCTGTATAGCCCAAAAGATCAAAGTTGGCTCCTCTTGGGTACCAAAGGCCAAAGTTTGGGGTATGAGCCAAATATCGAAAGATCCGCTTGACTGCCACAAAGTGGCTTTCCTTAGGTCCGGCTTGAAACCGTGCACAAATTCCCACACTCAACATGATATCCGGTCTAGATGCACAAAGGTAAAGCAGGGAGCCAATCCAGGAGCGATATACCTTTTGATCCACCGCTTTACCATTGGGATCTAAGTCAAGTTGGAATTTGACGGGCATTGGATTAGAAGCCTGAGAGGATCGAGAAGAGGTGTCTAGAGGGGGGTGAATAGACCCTTAACACACAAATTTGACAGTTTTTAAGTTTTTCAAGTTCAGGTGGAGTTTAAGCATAAGTATAACCAATCATAATACATATCAAGCAAGCATGCAAAGAGTATATGAGCAGCGGAAAGTAAAGCATGCAACTTGCAACAAAGTAAAGGGATGGGATTGGAGAATGCAAATGCAATTGGAGACACGGATGTTTTTGGCGTGGTTCCGACAGGTGGTGCTATCGTACATCCACGTTGATGGAGACTTCAACCCACGAAGGGTAATGGCTGCGCGAGTCCACGCAGGGCTCCACCCACGAAGGGTCCATGAAGAAGCAACCTTGTCTATCCCACGATGGCCATCGCCCACAAAGGACTTGCCTCACTAGGTTAGATCTTCACGAAGTAGGCGATCTCCTTGCCCTTACAAACTCCTTGGTTCAACTCCACAATCTTGTTGGAGGCTCCCAAGTGACACCTAACCAATCTAGGAGACACCACTCTCCAAAAGGTAATAGATGGTGTGTTGATGATGAACTCCTTGCTCTTGTGCTTCAAATGATAGTCTCCCGAACACTCAACTCACAGCTACGTCTTGAGCTTGCGTTGGTTTTCCTTGAAGAGGAAAGGGTGATGCAGCAATAGTAGCGTAAGTATTTCCCTCAGTTTTTGAGAACCAAGGTATCAATCCAGTAGGAGGCTCCTCAAAAGTCACACGCACCTACACAAAAAAACAGAGAACTCGCAACCAACACAATAAAGGGGTTGTCAATCCCTTCACGGCCACTTGCAAAAGTGAGATCTGATAGAGATAGTATGATAACATAAATATGTTTTTGGTATTTTATAATATAGATGCAAAAAGTAAAGATGCAAATAAAAGTAGATTGAAAGCTTATATGATAAAAGATAGACCCGGGGGCCATAGGTTTCACTAGAGGCTTCTCACAAGATAGCATAAGTATTACAGTGGGTGAACAAATTACTGTCGAGCAATTGATAGAAAAGTGAATAATTATGAGATTATCTAGGCATGATCATGTATATAGGCATCATGTCCGCAACAAGTAGACCGACTCCTGCCTGCATCTACTACTATTACTCCACACATCAACCTCTATCCAACATGCATCTAGAGTATTAAGTTCATAATAATAGAGTAATGCATTAAGAAAGATGACATGATGTAGAGGGATAAACTCAAGAAATATGATATAAACCCCATCTTCTTATCCTCGATGGCAACAATACAATACATGCCTTACAACCCTTTCTGTCACTGGGTAAGGACACCACAAGATTGAACCCAAAGCTAAGCACTTCTCCCATGGCAAGAAAGATCAATCTAGTAGGCCAAACCAAACTGATAATTCGAAGAGACTTGCAAATATAACTCAATCATACATAAAAGAATTCAGAGAAGATTCAAATATTTCTCATAGATAAACTTGATCATAAACCCACAATTCATCGGATCTCGACAAACACACCATAAAAAGAGTTTACATCGAATAGATCTCCACAAGAGAGGGGGAGAACATTGTATTGAGATCCAAAAAGAGAGAAGAAGCCATCTAGATAATAACTATGGACCCGAAGGTCTGTGGTAAACTACTCACAACTCATCGGAGGGGCTATGGTGTTGATGTAGAAGCCCTCAGTGGTCGATTCCCCCTCTGGCAGAGCACCGACGAAGGCTCCAAGATGGGATCTCACAGATACAGAAGGTTACGATGATAGAAATTGTGTTTCGGTTGCTCCCTGGATGTTTTCGGGGTATGTAGGTATATATAGGAGGTACAAGTACGTCGGTGGCCGCTCGTGGGGCCGAGGAGACAGGGGCGCGCCCAGGAGGGGTGGGCGCGCCCTCCTATCTCCTGGCCGCCTTGATTGTTTCTTGACTTGCACTCCAAGTCCTCTGGATCACGTTCGTTCCAAAAAATCACGTTCGTTCCAAAAAATCACGCTCCCGAAGGTTTCATTCCGTTTGGACTCCGTTTGATATTGCTTTCCTTCGAAATACTGAAATAGGAAAAAAAAACAGCAATATGGGCTGGGCCTCCGGTTAGTAGGTAGGTTAGTCCCAAAAATGATATAAATGTGTAAAATAAAGCCCATAAACATCCAAAAGGGTAATATAATAGCATGGTACAATCAAAAATTATAGATACGTTGGAGACGTATCAAGCATCCCCAAGCTTAATTCCTGCTCGTCCTCGAGTAGGTAAATGATAAAAAAACAGAATTTTTGATGTGGAATGCTACCTAGCATAATTCTCAATGTAATTTTCTTTATTGTGGCATGAATGTTCAGATCCAAATGATTCAAAATAAAAGTTCATATTGACATAAGAAATAGTAACACTTCAAGCATACTAATCAAAGCAATCATGTCTTCTCAAAATAACACGGCTAAAGAAAGTTCATCCCTACAAAATCATATAGTTAGGCTATGCTTCATTTTCTTCACACAAAAATGTTCCCAAATTCTACACCCCCCATGACAAGCCAAGCAATTGTTTCGTACTTAAATAATCTCAACTTTTTCAACTTTCACACAATACATGAGCAGCCATGGATATAGCACTATGGGTGGAATAGAATATGATGATGGGGATTGTGTGGAGAAGACAAAAAAGGAGAAAGTCCCACATTGACAAGGATAATCAACGGGCTATGGAGATGCCCATCAATTGATGTCAACATGCGGAGTAGGGATTGCCATGCAACAGATGCACTAGATCTATAAATGAATGCTCAACAAAAGAAAACTAGTGGGTGTGCATCCAACTTGCTTGCTCACGAAGACCTAGGGCATTTGAGGAAGCCCATCGTAGGAATATACAAGCCAAGTTCTATAATGAAAAATTCCCACTAGTATATGAAAGTGACAACATATGAGACTCACTATATGAAAAACATGGTGCTACTTTGAAGCACAAGATATGAGACTCACTACATGAAGAACATGGTGCTACTTTGAAGCACAAGTGTGGAAAAAGAGATAGTAACATTGCCCCTTTTATTTATTTTCCTTTTTTCTTTTCCTTTTTCTTTTTTTTTCTTTTTTTCTTTGGACTTTTTTTTTCTTTTGGCCTTCCTTTTTCCTTTTTTTTCTTTTTGGGCAATGCTCTAATAATGATGATCATCACACTTTCATTGATTACAACATATGAATTACAAATCGAAACTAGAACAAGATATGACTCTATATGAATGCCTCCGGCAGTGTACCGGGATGGTGCAATGAATCAAGAGTGACATGTATGAAAAATTATGCATGGTGGCTTTGCCACAAATACGATGTCAACTACACGATCATGCAATGGCAATATGACAAAAGTAATGTATGTCATGATGATAAACGAAACGGTGGAAAGTTGCATGGCAATATATCTCGGAATGGCTATGGAAATGCCATAATAGGTAGGTATGGTGGCTGTTTTAAGGAAGATATAAGGAGGTTGATGTGTGATAGAGCGTATCGTATCACGGTGTTTGGATGCACCGGCGAAGTTTGCACCAACTCTCAAGGTGAGAAAGGGCAATGCACGGTACCGAAGAGGCTAGCAATGGTGGAAAGGTAAAAGTGCGTATAATCCATGGACTCAACATTAGTCAAAAGAACTCATATACTTATTGCAAAAATTTAGAAGTCATCAAAAACCAAGCACTACGCGCTTGCTCCTAGAGGGATAGATTGGTAGGAAAATACCATCGCTCGTCCCCGACCGCCACTCATAAGGATGCATAAGCCAGGTACACTTCATGTTTCAAATTTGTTACACAACTTTAACCATACGTGCATGCTACGGGACTTGCTAACTTCAACATAAGCATTCTTTAAACTCATAATCACCCAACTAGCATGACTTTAATATCACTACCTCCATATCTCAAAACAATTTATCAAGTATCAAATTGAGCATAGCATCCAATTCACTTCCTATGATAGTTTTTATTATACCCAACTTGGATGCCTACCATTCTAGGACCAATTTATAACCATAGCAAATACCATGCTGTTCTAAAAGACTCTCAAAATAATATAAGTTAAGCATGAGAGACTAGCAATTTCTACAAAATTAAGCCACCGCCGTGCTCTAAAAGATATAAGTGAAGCACTAGAGCAAAAACTATCAAGCTCAAAAGATATAAGTGAAGCACATAGCATATTCTAATAAATTCAATCAAGTGGGCTTCTACCAAAAGGTTTGTGCAGAAAGTACGATTGTGGAAAACTAAAAAGCAAATACTAATATAATACACGACGCTCCAAGCAAAACACATATCATGTGGCGAATAAAAATATAGCTCCAAGTAAAGTTACCAATGAACGAAGACGAAAGAGGGGATGCCTTCCCGGGGCATCCCCAACTTAGGCTTTTGGCTATTCTTGAATATCTTGGTGTGCCTTGTGCATCCCCAAGCTTAGGCTCTTGCCACTCCTTATTCCATAGTCCATCAAAGCTTTACCCAAAACTTGAAAACTTCACAACACAAAACTCAATAGGAAATCTCATAAGCTCCGTTAGTGAAAGAAAACAAAACCACCACATAAGGTACTGTAATGAACTCATTCTTTATTTATTTTGGTGTTAAACCTACTGTATTCCAAGTTCTCTATGGTTCATACCACTTAATACTAGCCATAGATGCATCAAAATAAGCAAACAACACACGAAAAACAGAATCTATCGAAAACAGAACAGTCTGTAGCAATCTGTAACTAACGCAAACTTATGGAACTCTAAAAATCCTACAAAAATAGGAAGTCCTGTACAATTTGTCTATTGATCAGAATAAAAAAGAATCAATGCAAACGCACGTTCCTGTGATTTATTGAATTTTTTCTCGTGGGCGCAAAGTTTCTGTTTTTCAGCAGAATCAAATCAACTATCATCATAGGTTATCCTATAGGTTCTACTTGGCAGAAACACTAATTAAAACATAAAAACACATATAAACAGAATGTAGATGCAAAATTTATTACTAAACAGAAACAAAAACAAAAAACATAAATAAAATTGGGTTGCCTCCTAACTAGCGCTATCGTTTAACGCCCCTAGCTAGGCATAAAAGCGAAGATAGATCTAAGTAGTGCCATATTTAGCACTTGATTCCTAGGTAGCTCGCATGATAGATTCATAAGGTAATTTGACTTTCTTTCTTGGAAAGTGCTCCATGCCTTTTTTAATGGAAATTGTAATCTAATATTCCCTTCCTTCATATCAATAATCGCGCCAATCATTCTAAGGAAAGGTCTACCAAGAATAATAGGGCAAGAAAGATTGCAATCTATATCAAGAACGATAAAATCTACGGGCACCAAATTTCTATTTGCAACAATGAGGACATAATTGATCCTTCCCATTGGCTTTTTAATGGTGGAATCCGCAAGGTGCAAATTTAAAGAGCAATCATCAAGATCATGGAAACCTAGAATATCACATAAAGTTTTCGGAATCGTGGAAACACTAGCTCCCAAATCACACAAAGCAAAACACTCATGATCTTTAATTTTAATCTTTATAGTAGGTTCCCTCTCATCATTAAGTTTTCTAGGTATAGAAACTTCCAAATTAAGTTTTTCATCAAAAGATTGCATCAAGGCATCAACGATATGTTTGGTAAAAGCTTTATTTTGGCTATAAGCATGAGGAGAATTAACAACGGATTGCAACAAGGAAATACAACTTTCTAAAGAACAATTGTCATAATCAAATTCCTTGAAATCCGAGATAGTGGGTTCAATACTATTTAAAGTCATGACCTCTCCAATCCCACTTTTACCAAATTTGGCATCAAGATCTAAAAACTCCGAATTCTTGGGACGCCTTCTAAATAAAGTTGACTCATCTGCAGTCCCATTATTATAGGAGACACATCAATAAGTTTAAGATCTTCATCATTATTTTCATCTAAATTTTCTGGTTTGGCAGCCATCTTATTGACTAAGGTGGCTTGCTTATCAGAAATTTGGGCTATAGCCTTCTCTAGCCGGGTAATTTGAGAGTTCACACCATAAAGTTCTTTATTCATATCATCAAGCTCCTTATTCATAAACCCCAAAAAACCTTTTTGTTCTTTAAGCTCTTTTCTGAAGAAATTATTATGTTCAAATTGCAAAGTCATAAAGCTTCTAATATCCGATTCAATCTCTTCCAACCTTCTAAGAAGGAGGTCGGTACTCTTAGGCAAAGCCATAAGGACAAACAGGCACACAAGCAAACAGAAAAAGGCAAGCGAAAGAGAGAGAGAGAGAGAGAGAGAGAGAGAGATTGGGAAAGAGAGGGCAAATATAACGGCAAGGGTGAAGTGGGGGAGAGGAAAATGAGAGGCAAATGGCAAATGCGAGGGAGATGAGTTTCTGATGGGTACTTGGTATGTCGTGACTTGAGCGAAGACCTCCTCGGCAACGGCGCCAGAAATCCATCTTGCTACGTCTTGAGCTTGCATTGGTTTTCCTTGAAGAGGAAAGGGTGATGCAGCAATAGTAGCGTAAGTATTTCCCTCAGTTTTTGAGAACCAAGGTATCAATCCAGTAGGAGACTCCTCAAAAGTCCCACACACCTACACAAACAAACAAAGAACTCACAACCAATGCAATAAAGGGATTGTCAATCCCTTCACGGCCACTTGCGAAAGTGAGATCTGATAGAGATAGTATGATAAGATAAATATGTTTTTGGTATTTTATAATATAGATGCAAAAAGTAAAGATGCAAATAAAAGTAGATTGAAAGCTTATATGATAAAAGATAGACCCGGGGGCCATAGGTTTCACTAGAGGCTTCTCTCAAGATAACATAAGTATTACGATGGGTGAACAAATTACTGTCGAGCAATTGATAGAAAAGCGAATAATTATGAGATTATCTAGGCATGATCATGTATATAAGCATCACGTCCGCGACAAGTAGACCGACTCCTGCCTGCATCTACTACTATTACTCCACACATCGACCGCTATCCAGCATGCATCTAGAGTATTAAGTTCATAAGAATAGAGTAACACAATAAGAAAGATCACATGATGTAGAGGGATAAACTCAAGAAATATGATATAAACCCCATCTTTTTATCCACGATGGCAACAATACAATACGTGCCTTGGAACCCTTTCTGTCACTGGGTAAGGACACCACAAGATTGAACCCAAAGCTAAGCACTTCTCCCATGGCAAGAAAGATCAATCTAGTAGGCCAAACCAAGCTGATAATTCGAAGAGACTTGCAAAGATAACTCAATCATACATAAAAGAATTCAGATAAGATTCAAATACTTCTCATAGATAAACTTGATCATAAACCCACAATTCATCGGATCTCAACAAACACACCGTAAAAAGAGTTTACATCAAATAAATCTCCACAAGAGAGGGGGAGAACATTGTATTGAGATCCAAAAAGAGAGAAGAAGGCATCTAGCTAATAACTATGGACCCGAAGGTCTGTGGTAAACTACTCACAACTCATCGGAGGGGCTATGGTGTTGATGTAGAAGCCCTCCATGGTCGATTCCCCCTCCGGCGGAGCACCGACGAAGGCTCCAAGATGGGATCTCGCGGATACAGAAGGTTACGGCGGTGGAAATTGTGTTTCGGTTGCTCCCTGGATGTTTTTGGGGTACGTAGGTATATATAGGAGGAAGAAGTACACAGGTGGCCACTCGTGGGGCCCAAGAGACAGGGGGGCACACCTAGGAGGGGTGGGCGCGACCTCCTATCTCCTGGCCACCTCGATTGCTTCTTGACTTGCACTCCAAGTCCTCTGGATCACGTTCGTTCCAAAAATCACGCTCCCGGAGGTTTCATTCCGTTTGGACTCCATTTGATATTCCTTTTCTTCGAAATACTGAAGTAGGCAAAAAAATAGCAATATGGGCTGGGCCTCCGGTTAGTAGGTTAGTCCCAAAAATGATATAAATGTGTAAAATAAAGCCCATAAACATCAAAAAGGGGTAATATAATAGCATGGAACAATCAAAAATTATAGATACGTTAGAGACGTATCACTCACTCTCATAGGATTGGATTTGGTGGAAAGCTGATTTGAGTGGTAAGCAACTTGGGGTAGGCTAGAGATCAAGATTCATATGGTAGGAATGGAATATCTTGGTCTCAACACATGAGTAGGTGGATCTCTCTCGGAAAATGAATGCTGGAAGTGTAGGAACGTTCTGATGGCTTTCCTAAGGAATGAGGAGAGGGTAGAGGGGTATATATAGCCCCCACACAAAATCTATTAGTTACACACATTATACCAAACTCGGTTGGACCGGATAAGAAATCTCGGTCGGACCGATTCAGTTCATATGTGACCGTTAGACGATTTCGGTGGGACCGACTTGTCATCTCTGTGGGACCGATGTCATTAGGGTTAGGGCATAATGTAATCTCGGTTGGACCGATTACACAAACTCGGTTGGACCGACTTTTGTAGTAAGCTAACCAGAGAGTTGGTATGGCAAACTCGGTGGGACCGATTCGCTCATCTCGGTGGGACCGAAGCGTTACGAAAAGGAAACATAGAGTTTGCATTGCAGACTCGATGAGACCGATTCGCCTATCTAGGTTAGACCAAAATGTTACGAAGGGAAACCGAGAGTTTGCAATCCCATCTTGGTGAGACCGAGATCCCTATCGGTGAGACCGAAAAGACTAGGGTTTCTGGCAGTGGCTATGCCAACTGAACTCGGTGGCGCGGGATGAATCAAATCGGTAGGGCAGAGTTTGACTTTTGGTTTTGGACATATGTGGAATTGAGAAAGTGGTTGAGGGCTTTGGAGCATATCACTAAGCATTTTGAGCAAGAAAGCCATAAAGCAACACCTCATCCCCTTTTAATAGTATTGGCTTTCCTATAGACTCAATGTGATCTTGGATCACTAAAATAGAAAATGTAGAGTCTTGGACTTTTGAGCTTGAGCCAATCCTTTGTCCTTAACAACTTGAAGGGGTTCCACATCCTCTTGTCCTTGCCATCCCACTGTTGAACTTATCTGAAATATACTGGATTAAAGTATTAGTCCAGCAAGAGATATGTTGACATAAATTACCAAAATCACCCAGGGAGGACTTGTGCTTTCATTCCCCCCCTTTTGGTAATTGATGACAACATACATCGAAGCTTTAGATAAAGATATAGAAAAAATAAGTAAAGCTTTGGAAGGACATGCAACATGCATAAGCTCCCCCTACATGTATGAAATCATGTGAGTATGGAACATAGGATCATGTGAGTGCATAAACATGACAGAGCAAGCAATGAGTTACATGTGTCTTGGCTATATGCATCAGAGCAAATGATGTGAACATGGGAAATATAACTTCATGCACATGAGTCCTTCTTGCAAACAATATGTACATCAGCAAGAGATCTTCATGCACATGAGTGTGATGCATATACTTACCTTGTGGTCTTGAACTAGCTTTGGAAGAGATTAACCTAAGTAAACAAGGTTAGACAACACAGAAACATCTATTAAGCAGAGCAAGAACAATAAACCACAAGAATACCAAGATTTGGGATGACATGTGTAGTGTGAGTACTAGGTACTCTATTCGAGTGTAGACATGTCCCCAAAGAAAAGATATGCAAGGAATTTGAAGATTTTCTTCCCTCATAGGTCTTGCTCCCCCTGAATCTTATAATGGATATTGGGAGAAGATAGGGAAAAGAAAATCAGCGCAAAGCAAACATAAAAAAGAATATGAACATGTCTTTCCCCTCTTAAGACATGCAACTTCTGGAGTCTTATGAGCTTTGATGTGAACTCTCTCTCCCCCTTTGACATCAATTTCCAAGAAGGGTCTTCTGGAGTGTGAGTCAAAGAAGGTTTGGTCCTTGAGTCACAGAGCAAAGCAGCACATAGAATATGATGCTGATAGATGATAAGAATCATCGAGTGGAGCTAGAACAAAAAGTGTAGAATGCAAGTAACAAAGTGTCTTCATAGTATTGAGATCGGCTAAACCGAGTTTATTTCTTCAGTTGCACCGAAGAATTTCGGTTTGACCGAAAGAAGCAAACCGATTTGTCCGAGTTCATCACTGAGAAATCACTTAGTCACTTCAGCTCTCTAGGCAAGTAAGATATCACAAGGATTTGCAATGAATTAGGTACAGGGAAATGCAGAGCAGAAATAAAATGAACTAGTCTAGATGAAGTTTTTTTTGGAAAGAACGAATATGCATGAAACAAAAGGCAAGAACAAGGAGAAACACTAGAGAACTTCATCTAGAATAGGTCGGCGACAAAGTCACCTATGTTAGAGTATATTGACTTAGGAGTCAAGTGAGGACACTTGATCATAGGTCATACTCATCGTTTAAGCTCAAAATGGGGTTACCATTTTTCGTTTAAGCATCTTGATGTATTCTCATCTTGTTGAGTTGCTTTGACCCATGACTTGGTGTAAAGCTTCTCTAAGATGGAATAACATACCTTGGGTGGTGGCGTTGAACTTGATCATGTAGTTGAACTTGTGTGGGATGCTCAATGTTGTTGTAGTTCAATTGGAGCACCACTTGTAATTAGAGTTCATCTACCTACATGAGTTAACATTGCAAGGAAGATCACTTGTGTATCCAAAATGACAAGCATGTAATTTGAATTTGTCAAAGGATATATTTGAAGGCATGCTTCCTTGTCTTCAACCACCCTAAGGTAGAGACTTGGTGATGTAGAGATTGCTCAAGATGTGAGTGAGTTGCAATCTCATAGATTTAGATCCATCCAAGTACCTACAAGGGTTAGATAACATGCAAGGGTGCAAATGTATCCAAGATATATTATTATCATCATAAGAGAAATATCAAGGAATAGTCATAGGCTTATATCTTGCATGTATCCAAATGGAGTTCCTACTCCAAGTTTGAACCATCAATGATGTTCAATTCACCTCTTAACCTGTAAAACACTTTCTCATCAAGTGGTTTAGTGAAAATATCGGCCAATTGCTTTTTGGTGCGAACATGCTTAAGGTTAATATCACCCTTACCAACATGATCTCAAATGAAATGATGAAGAACTTCAATGTGCTTAGTTCGAGAATGTTGCACGGGATTGTGAGCAATCTCGATTGCACTTTCATGGTCACAAAGCAAAGGCACATGTTTCACATATATCCCATAATCTTTAAGATTTTGGGTCATCCAAAGTAATTGAGCACAACATGATCCAGCGGCAATGTATTCCGGTTCGGCGGTGGATAAAGATACCAGGTTTTGTTTCTTGGAGGACCAAGATACAAGAGATCTACCAAGAAATTGACAAGTACCCTAAGTAGACTTTCTGTCAACCTTGTCACCGGCATAGTCCAGTCGGAGTAGCCAACTAGATTAAAGGAGGCCCTCTTCGGATACCAAATGCCAAAATTTGGTGTATGAATTAAGTATCTCACTATCCTTTTCACGGCCTTAAGATGACACTCTTTAGGGGCCGCTTGATATCGTGCACACACTTAGCATGATATCGGGACGAGAGGCACAAAGATACAGTAATGAATCAATCATAGAGCGATAAACCTTTTGATCAATGGGTTCACCATCTTTGGTCAAGTCAAGAGATGTCCACTAGTAGGCATGGGCGTTCTCATACCTTTGCATTCTTGCATATTGAACTTCTTGAACAAGTCTTTGGTGTACTTTGTTTGAGAGACAAAGGTGCCTTCCTTAGTTTGCTTGATTTGCAAACCAAGAGAGAACATGAGCTCACTCATCATCGACATCTCAAACTTTTCCGACATAAGCTTCGGCAAACTTCTCACTAAAATGAGGGTTAGTTGATCCAAATATAATATCATCAACATATATTTGGAACACAAATAATTCTCCATTAACCCTTTTAGTGAAAAGAGTAGAATCATTTTTTCCAATCTCAAAGCCTTTTTCAATAAGGAACTTGGTCAAGCATTTATACCACGCTCTAGAAGCTTGTTTAAGACCATAAAGAGCTTTGTGAATCTTGTAAACATGATTGGGTTTTTTAGGATTAACGAAGCCGGGAGGTTGTTTAACATAAACTTCCTCCTCAATCTCACCATTTAGAAAAGCACTTTTAATTTCCATTTGGTATAAAGTGATACCATGGTGATTAGCATAGGCAAGTAAGATGCGAATGGACTCAAGTCTAGCAACGGGGGCATATGTCTCACCATAGTCCATACCTTCAACTTGAGTGTAGCCTTGGGCGACGAGACGTGCTTTGTTGCGAACCACTTGTCCATCTTCATCTTGCTTGTTACGAAACACCCATTTGGTAGCGATGATGTTGTGGTTGTTGCCGGGCTTCTCAACCAATGTCCACACTTGGTTTCTCTCAAAGTTTTGTAGTTCTTCGTTCATGGCGTTTATCCAATCCGGATGTTCCAATGCTTATTCAACCTTCATAGGTTAAATGCTAGAGATGAATGAATAATATTCACAAAAGTTAGCCAAACGAGATTTAGAGCGAGTGATTCTCCTGGTTGGATATCATTGTAGATTTGCTCGACGGTATGATCTCTAGCAACTCTTGCTCGAACTCGTGAGAACTTTTGCTTTGATCGGGGTGGAACATCTTCTTCATCATCTTGTTCTTCTTCTTGGCCTTCATCGTTGTTGACGTTGTCGTTCTCTCGTCGTGGTGGAGAATGAGGTTGATGCAGTTCATCTTGGTGTACTTCCTCGTTTTCTTCATCTTGGTGTGTCCCACTTGTGGATGCTTCCATATCAACTCTTGGTTCACCTTGTCATGAGGTAGAAGTTTCCAGTTGGACGGACGAGGTACTCTCTTTCACCTCCGTTGGACGAACCTTGCCAATAGACAAGTCTTGGATTGCTTCTGAAGGATCTTTATCTCCTACATCAATTGGCAATTGCTCTAATTATGAGCCATTAGATTCATCAAACTTCACATCCACCATCTCTTCAACCTTTCGGGGGAAATTGTTGTAGACACGGTAAGTGTGAGAGTTTGAGTCATAACCAAGTAGGAAACCTTCATGAGATTTAGGAGCAAATTTAGAACGGCGATGCTTATCAAGAATGTAGCACTTTAAGCTGAATACTCGAAAGTATCCAACTTGGGGTTTGTTACCGGTGAGGAGCTCGTATGCCGTCTTTCCGAGTAGCTTGTGAAGATACACGCGATTTGTCGGATGACAAGCTGTCTCAATCGCTTCCGCCCAAAGGTGCTTTGGCGTATTGTACTCATCAAGCATCGTTCTCGCCATTTCGATGAGCGTCCGGTTCTTCCTATCAACAACTCCATTTTGTTGAGGTGTGTACATAGCCGAGAACTCATGTGAAATCCCTTCTTCGTCAAGAAAGGTGTTCACATTTGCGTTCTTGAACTCCATTCTATTGTCGCTGCGAACCTTCTTGATCTTTACTTCAAATTGATTTTGGGCCTTTCTAGTGAAGTTTTCGAAGATCTTTTGGACCTGCGATTTATCATCAAGAAAGAACACCCATGTGAATCTTGAAAAATCATCAACTATAACTAGACCAAATGAGTTTCCACGAAGACTTTTGTAAGCATTGGGACCGAAGAGATCCATGTGAAGTAGCTCGAGCGGTCTCCTTGTGGTCATGATGTTTTTCACGGGATGGCTTCCTCCAACCTGTTTTGTTGCTTGGCAAGCGCTGCAAAATCTATCCTTATCAAATATGACATCTTTAACACCAAGGATATGATCACCTTTAATAAGCTTTTCTAGATTTTGCATGCCCACATGGCCTAACCGTCTGCGCCACAACCAACCTTCAGAGGATTTAGCAATTAAGCAAGTTCTAGGTTGAGCCTTTTTAGTGAAGTCAACAATGTATAGATCACCTTTGCGTATACCGGTAAAGACCATTTTATGATTATCTCTAGAAACACTCGGCAATCTACTTTGGTAAATAGGACATTAAAACAGAAATCAACAAGTCTAGATACCGAAAGTAAATTATAGCCAAGAGATTCAACGAGGATGACATTTTGTATGGAGCTATCATGTGAGATGGCCACCTTACCGAGGACAACCACCTTACCCTTTGAGTTATCACCAATAGTGACATACTTTCGAGGGCCGTTGTTTTCAGCAAGTTCACCAAACATATCTTTATCTCCAGTCATGTGATCAGTACATCCACTATCAAGGACCCATTCCTTTCCTACTGCCATGTATCCCCGAAGATTTTCCATAAGACCAAAGTGTCTCATTGCATCATCAAGATCATAGTCACTATCATCCTCATCATAGTATCCATGTTCAACATCGTCGTGTGGTGGATCAATTCCTAGAGAGGGTGATTTGTTAGACAAATAATTTTGACAATAGTCATCTTTATGAATTCTAATAGCTTTGGAAATAATATCGCTAATGATTCCAACATTTCCTTTGGCATGCATAAGATTTGTAAGCTCAAATAGACAATCACCAAACTTAGGATCATTGGAATTCGTCTTACTCAAGGCAATAGACTTATGAAGAATTTCATCTAGATTTTGCAAGGAATAATTTGGAAATTGTTCCTCAAGAAATTTCCCTACAGTGTAGGCACACTTAAGAGTAGGCAAGCAACCAATCAAGTTTCTAGGTAAACCTCTAGTGATAAGATTAACAGTTCTAAGATTGTGAATCATGTCAATTGACTCATCAAGAGTAGGATGCATACGATCAACATGAGGTGCACAAGGACTAGTAATGTACTTGTTCAAATGGTATTCATTGAAAATCACAAGCATCTCATTTTCTCACTCATGAAAGAACTCTCCATCAAGTATAGGCACTCTATGTCTAAGACTCCCCAAAGTAGACTCATCCATCTTGCTCCAATGGTGTTTAAACAAAAGCAATGGAGACCAATGCTCTGTTACCAATTGAAAGGATAGAGAAGATGTGTCTAGAGGGGGGTGAATAGACCCTTAACACACAAAGTTGGCAGTTTTTATGTTTTTCAAGTTTAGGTGGAGTTTAAGCATAAGTATAACCAATCACAATACATATCAAGCAAGCATGCAAAGATTATATGAGCAGCGGAAAGTAAAGCATGCAACTTGCAAGAAACTAAAGGGATGGGATTGGAGTATGCAAACGCAATTGGAGACACGGATGTTTTTGGCGTGGTTCCGATAGGTGGTGCTATCGTACATCCACGTTGATGGAGACTTCAACCCACGAAGGGTAACGGCTGCACGAGTCCACGGAGGGATCCACCCACGAAGAAGCAACCTTGTCTATCCCACCATGGCCATCGCCCACGAAGGACTTGCCTCAGTAGGGTACATCTTCACGAAGTAGGCGATCTCCTTGCCCTTACAAACTCCTTGGTTCAACTCCACAATCTTGTCGGAGGCTCCCAAGTGACACGTAACCAATCTAGGAAACACCACTCTCCAAAAGGTAATAGATGGTGTGTTGATGATGAACTCCTTGCTCTTGTGTTTCAAATGATAGTCTCCCCAACACTCAACTCACCCTCATAGGATTGGATTTGGTGGAAAGCTGATTTGAGTGGTAAGCAACTTGGGGTAGGCTAGAGATCAAGATTCATATGGTAGGAATGGAATATCTTGGTCTCAACACATGAGTAGGTGGATCTCTCTCGGAAAATGAATGCTGGAAGTGTAGGAACGTTCAGATGGCTTTCCTAACGAATGAGGAGAGGGTAGAGGGGTATATATAGCCCCCACACAAAATCTAACAGTTACACACATTACACCAAACTCGGTTGGACCGGATCAGAAATCTCGGTCTGACCGATTCAGTTCATATGTGACCGTTAGATGATTTTGGTGGGACCGACTTGTCATCTTGGTGGGACCGATGTCATTAGGGTTAGGGCATAACGTAATCTCGGTTGGACCAATTACACAAACTCGGTTGGACCGACTTTTGTAATAAGCTAACCAGAGAGTTGGTCAGGCAAACTCGGTGGGATCGATTCGCTCGTCTCGGTGGGACCGAAGCGTTACGAAAAGGAAACAGAGAGTTTTCATTTCAGACTTGGTGAGACCGATTGGCCTATCTCGGTTAGACCAAAATGTTACAAAGGGAAATAGAGAGTTTGCAATTCCATCTCGGTTAAACCGAGATCCCTATCGGTTAGACCGAAAAGACTAGGGTTTCTGGCAGTGGCTATGTCAACTGAACTCGGTGGCGCCGGATGAATTAAATCGGTAGGGCCGAGTTTGACTTTTGGTTTTGGACATATGTGGAAATGAGGAAGTGGTTGAGGGCTTTGGAGCATATCACTAAGCATTTTGAGCAAGCAAGCCATAAAGAAACACCTCATCCCCTTTTAATAGTATTGGCTTTCCTATAGACTCAATGTGATCTTGGATCACTAAAATAGAAAATGTAGAGTCTTGGACTTTTGAGATTGAACCAATCCTTTGTCCTTAGCATCTTGAAGGGGTTCCACATCCTCTTGTCCATGCTACTCCACTGTTGAACTTATCTGAAATATACTGGATGATAGTATTAGTCCAACAAGAGATATGTTGACATAAATTACCAAAATCACCCAGGGAGCACTTGTGCTTTCAAAGCCAGCTTGACATCACTTAGCTTGAATCTCTTGAGCATGTCTTGAGTGTATTTGGCTTGGTTGATGAAGGTTCCTACTCTCCTTTGCTTGATTTCGAATCCGAGTAAGAACTTCAACTCTCCCATCATGGACATCTTGAACTTCGAGGTCATGAGAGAGGCAAATTCCTCATTGAAAGCTTTGTTAGGGGAACCAAAGATAATATCATCAACATATAGTTGGCAGACAAACAACTCCCCTTTGACCTTCTTAGTAAAAAGAGTGGGGTCGATTTTCCCAATTTCGAACCCACGATCTTGCAACAACTCAGTGAGATGCTCATACCACACACGTGGGGCTTGTTTAAGGCCATAGAGTGCCTTGTTGAGTTGGTACACATGATCGGGGAAATAGGGATCCTCGAACCCCGGGGGTTGTTTGACATACACCAACTCATTAATGGTACCATTAAGAAAAGCACTCTTCACATCCATTTGTTGCAAGTTGAAATTGTGATGAGAAGCATAAGAAATCAACAAACGAATAGATTCAAGGCGAGCAACGGGAGCAAAGGTTTCACCGTAGTCGATACCCTCGACTTGGGAGTAGCCTTGTGCCACCAAACGAGCCTTGTTGTGAACAATGATTCCAAGAGTATCTTGCTTGTTCTTGAATATCCACTTGGTTCCAATGACATTATGATTCCCGGTTAGCCTTGGCACTAATTTCCACACTTGCTTGTGCTCGAAGTTGTTGAGTTCTTCGTGCATGGCATTGAGCCAATCCGGGTCCTTGAGCGCCTCATAGACCTTTTGGAGTTCGACATAAGAGACAAATGGGTGATGATTGTCGGTGTCAAAACCGGCGGATCTCGGGTAGGGGGTCCCGAATTGTGCATCTAAGGCTAATGGTAACAGGAGGCAGGGGACACGATGGTTTACCCAGGTTCGGGCCCTCTCGATGGAGGTAATACCCTACTTCCTGCTTGATTGCTCTTGATGATATGAGTATTACAAGAGTTGATCTACCACGAGATCATAGAGGCTAAACCCTAGGAGCTAGCCTATGATTATGATTGTTGTTGTCCTACGGACTAAACCCTCCGGTTTATATAGACACCGGAGGAGGCTAGGGTTACACATAGTCGGTTTACAGAGAAGGAGATCTAAAATCCGCATCACCAAGCTTGCCTTCCACGCAAAGGAGAGTCCCATCCGGACATGGGACGAAGTCTTGAATCTTGTATCTTCATAGTCCAACAGTCCGGCCAAAGTGTATAGTTCCGCTGTCCGGATACCCCCTTATCCAGGACTCCCTCAGTAGCCCTTGAACCAGGCTTCAATGACGATGAGTCCGGCACGCAGATTGTCTTCGGCATTGCAAGGTGGGTTCCATCCCTGAATACTCCATAGAACATTTTGAACACAAGGATCGTGTCCGTCTCTACAAGATAATCTCCATACACCCTCGTAGAGAGCATACTTTTTCACGAACTGAATCCATTGACACTTTTTCATAACTTGATATCACATTGTGGCCCGGTCCATATCCGAACCGTTTCTCAACTAGCTACTGCGCATATTGCGAGGCGGTTTTCTGGGCACATTTTGTCGAAGCAAAGATCGTGTCCCCCTTATCACGGGACTCTCATCAATACGGGCGCGAGTAGCCCCACCGTACCGCCAATCGCGATGAGTGGGGAACAAGTAGGTTCCATTAGGCAAGTGGGGAGGCGCAAAGTTTTTATTGCCTCTATAAGGAGATAAGGCCTCCTCTTCTTCACCCATGCCTTCTCCTTCCGCTCGTCCATTCCCCTTCGCTCGAGCCCTAGCGCCCAAGCGCTCGTCTTCTCCACCCAAAGAGGTTCTCCGAAAATGTCCGAATCCGGAGTAGGAGGCAAGTGGATGGCCTCTACCATCTAGGAGAAGGATATCAGAAAGCTTTGAGAGGCCGGGTACCTGGCCAAGAAAATTGGCCATCGTCTTCAGACGACGGGACAGATCATCCCTAATCCGAAGCCTCATGAGAGGGTTGTGTTTCTCCCTCATTTCGTCCGCAGGCTTGGGTTTCCCCTCCACCCATTTGTTCACGGCATGATGTATTATTACGGGATTGATTTTCATGATTTGTCCCCTAATTCTTTCCTCAACATCTCAACCTTTATCGTCGCGTGCGAGGCCTTCCTCCGTATTTCGCCACACTTCGGCCTATGGCTGAAGATTTTCAATGTGAAGCCCAAGGTGGTGAACGGCGAGCACGCCGAGTGCGGGGGTGCCATGGTGAGCAAGATGCCCAAGGTCACATGGCCGACATGCACCTTCAATGATTCCATCAAGGAGTGGCAACAACAGTGGTTCTACATCACTGAGCCGCGCGGCAAAAAGTGGGCCGTTGCTCCTGAATTCAGATCCGGAGCCCCCCTGTGGCTTACGTCCTAGCCGAAGAAGGGCCTGAACTGGTCCTCGTCCGACGGGTTGCCGGTGCTCCAAACGCGCGTCCAGGGCATGGTAGATAAGGACATCAAACTTGTCAATGTAGTCCAGTCAATGTTAGTTCGCCTGGTTCTTCCTTGCCAACACCGGACCTATAATTTGTGGGAATACGATACAGCCGAGCACCAGACCCTGTGGGAGCTCTAAAGCTCCTCACACAAGGATATATGGAAGGTGCTCTTCAAGTCCGGCAAACCATGGCCGGACTCCGCCGAGGACCATGGGTATCAACTGTCCCGCCCCACAAGTCTGGTAAGTTATCGCTATGTTTTGTCCATCCATGTTTAGCTGGCATATCCCGAGGAAGACGCTTTATCATGCTTTCCACAATTGCCCCAGGAATGGACGAAGAAGGCAGGGCGGATACATTGTCCGGCCCCGCTGCCAGAAGAACTGGCAGGTCCACTTCTGACGAAGATGCTGATCCCAACACCTTATAAGGCGCCGAAGAAAGAGGCCTTCAAGGAGGCAAAGGAGACCTGAGGGGGCCTCTGTCGCTGCGGTGCTTCGGACACAAAATCCGAAGACTCCAACGCCCATCCTTCCTCCGAAGATGACGAGGAGGAGGAAGAATACGAGTCCTCGATGGGGGGAGGAAAGAAAAGGACGACCTCCTCATCCTTGGAGGCCGAATCGCCAAAGAGGGGAAAAATCCCCTTCCAGAGGCGTCCACTACGGCTACCAATAGCAGCCCGGAGTGGGATCCCAGGGCCCATCCCCTAGTAAAATCGCGAGTACACAAAATCCGAACACGCCTACACGTCCAAGATCACTAAGGTGTAATATTTTAACTTGCACCACACTTTGTGCAGCCCGGCAAAGTCTCGCGCCGAACAGTCCTCATCGGAGGATTCGCTAAGCTCAGGTGCCCTAGAGAGCGAGACGCCTCCGGAGGCCCCTTCCCCGAAGCCTGGGCATGACACCGAGGTGTCGTCCTAGAAGGATCCAGACCAGGGAGGGCACACCTCTGGGACCGGATACACGGGAGCAATGGTTCCCATGAGCGTCGACAGCGGGGGCGATCTTAGATTTGGCCCGCAACCGGACACGGTCCTGGAGACTTTTAAGTATCCGGGATCAGGCAGGCAGCCCCCTTGACTGAAGGAGGTGAGCCCATGCCGCCAGCAACCTTTTTCCAACCAGAGGTGCAGGGCAGCTTATCAACAGCGCTAAAGAGTGCTTCCATCATCGATGAACATCGCGCCTTTATGGGTGCGGTGATCGAAAAGATTCAGTCCGCTGAGAGCGGACTGAATGAGTCCTGCATCAGCCTTATAAAAGGCTTTGAGGTATGTTTTAGGAACTTTTGAAGATTGTCATAGCATGGATAGTATCCCCTGATGCACTGTCCAGTGAAAAGAGAGAACTGGACAGGGGATCAAATTTCCGCTTTGCAGGAGACTCAGTTGATGACATATATCTCTTCCTTTATAAACAGGCGTCTGTAGCGACGACCGCCTCTCATACCGCGGAAGTGTCCAGACTGAAGCAGAGTCTGGAGAGGGCCGAAGAAGAACTTGGCCGAGTGAAGAAGTAGTTGGAGGACAAGCAAGGTATGTCGAAACCTTGATAAGTTTAGCACTAAGGAGTAGTTGTGCCTGATGAAATTATTTGTATTGTGTGCTCTAGGGGCAGGTGCCGAAATTGAGGCACTTAAAAAGGCTATGGCCGAAGCCGACAAGAAGGCCTCCGGGGAGCAGGCTCTTCGCGAGAAGCACGAGGCTAGGGTCATTGAAGCTGAACGAGAGCTCCAGGAGGCCGTGAAGAAAAGCGAGACTTTGGAGCAGAGTCTATCAGGGAAAGAATCCGAACTCGCCCAAGCTCTCCAAGACGCAAATGATGCTTGGGAGGAAGCCCAAGGTGCTCTGAAGGATATTCATGAGGCGAGGAGGATTGCGAGTGGTAAGGCTTTTTCTTATTCAAAGCGATTTTGATGTAGTAACAAGAGATATTCAAAGTGACAAATTGAATTCTTATTTCTCCAGGGGCGTTTGCGAACCTGCCATGCAGCATATCTGATGCTGCTCAATTCTATCAAGCTGAGGAGAAGAAGACTGCGGAAAAGCATTTCTGGTCGCAGTATTTGGCGCCGAATTATCCGGTGCCATTTGTCGATCAGATGAAGCAGCTAATCAAACTGCACCAGGCGGCTGAACTAGCCATGAAGGACTTAGTTATCCGGCTATGGCCCGCCGAGCCAATTCCAAGCAGTTACTTCGGGCTCGTGAAGCGGATTGTGGGTGCTTGCCCTCGGCTCGAAGTCATTAAGCAGTCGGTCTGTATAGAAGGTGCACGAATGTCATTTGCCCATGCAAAAGTGCACTGGGGGAAGCTTGGTGCTGAAAAGGTGATGATTGAGGGACCGCCGGAGGGTAAGGAGCACCACAAGCCCGAATTATATTATGATGGTGTCCTGAAAGGAGCCCGCCTTGTGGCGGAGCAATGTACCAAAGACATTATATTTCCCTGAAAACAGTCATGTTGTCCTTTGTAATGCAGGATGCTGGCACTTTTATTATGTATTGCCTGTTATGTAAAAGTTTTTCCTTCGGTGCGGCCGTTTGATATATATGAATCCTGAGAGTTGGCCAGTCGTCGGCTTCTGCCCCCATGTAGAAAGTACGGGGGTGTTCGGGATAACCCTGAACACTCTTTATCCCATTTTTTGGGTCCTTGAAGGAGGTGTTCAGCACAGCGAACCAGGCAATCAGAATATAGGGCTTTATCACTCTCACTTAGCCATAGGAATTCGAGTATGGTAGGCGCAACCCCTGGTGTTCGGAAGACCGCACGAGGGGCTCTAACAGCGCTTGATCGAAAGACCAATCCATCGCACTCTGCATTTGTTATGGCATTATGCGGGATAAATCTTTAAAGATTTTACAACCTCTCGAATAGCTGACCAGCTCTCGCCGTATCATGACAGTCAGTTTTCGGCTTTCTCTACTGAGGTTCTCGTCCGGAAGAACCAGGACACAATCGCAGTAGTTCTCCCAGCGCTACCTTAGCCGATCGAACGGAATGTAAGGTACCAAAACATGGGAACCATGCAAACCCAACTAATGACCCGAGACATGATTCAGAGCTGATGCATATAATGCTATAAGCTCGGGGTGCCAGGCGACCGAGAAGGTGGCCGGACTTTGTTGCCATATTATGGGTACAATGAAGCCCCTGGCGTATTAGGACGTGACATGATGTGCGGATGCCGTTGTGACAAAAAGGGTGTCAATGGGGAATGGCAGCCGGTAAGTGTCATGTAACTCTATATGTTGTAGTCGAGTGACACGTCTATGCGTATGAGTATGATTTATGCTATAAAAAGAGGAATGATGGCGGAACCAGTTGAGACCGGGCGGGAGGAAGTTGTGTGCGGATCCGAAGTGTATTCGGATTGTCTTCTTGGGGAATATTTATATATTCCCTCTTTGTGCATCCGAGCTGATTCCATGTTGCCAGTCCTGTTCTGCGAAAAGTAAGACTGCAAAGAAAATGCTTAGAGACATTTGTGTGTCATAGATCGGTTGAACCGTGAGGCCCTTCCCAGCTTATGCCGGAGTGCTTGATTGAAGCCTGGTCGAGCAGGGCTATCATGCCGTAAAGTAGTTCCGACTCCTTTGTTGGTGTTCGGGTGGTTGGCTGTCGAATCAAGGTTCGATAAAAAGGCACAACTCGCTGCTTCAGTGGCAGTATACTTTCCGGTGCCTGGGTGGAGTTCGGCCTTGCCCGTAATTGAGACTATGTTACATGGGCTTGGCATTTTAAGCTTGCCATAGGCACGGTGTGGTACCGCGTTGAATCAAGCCAACGCGGTTCGCCCCGGAAGTACGTAATAGTTACTGTATAGGGGGAAAATGTCGAAGACTGACTCTTTAGTTTGGTGATTGTTTGGTGATCCGAAGACAACCTCCAGGGTGGTGGGCCTGTAAAACTCACCTATGCACCTGGTACGACATTTTGAGAAGATGTTTTTAGCGGGCTTGATCCTCGAGCGATCAATACCTATCTGGTGCACTGTGTCCTGGTTCAGCAAGTTTGGGTTGTTGTCCCTGCCAATAGGGGCTCGTATGTGGTGGAACCCGCCAACTATTGGGTCGAGGATAAGTGCAACTGAATTGCCATGGTTGAAAATTGGCTGGACGGTCTATATGATCGAAGATGATCGGCCATATTTTTGTACCCTGGGGTGACTTGCTTTGTTGACTTGTCGTCCCGAAGAGTACACATTCATTCCCATTTGGGGATGTGGATGGTGTTTATCACGTTCACCTTGTTGGTTTGCAGAGAGATTTCTTTTGCTCTATAATGCTTGATGGTCTGGGCTCCTCGTTGTCTTTATAGCTTTGAGACCCCTTCTTATTGTTTCCGACACATGAACGGCTGGCTTGTTTGAAGATCCAGCATTCTCTATTGGTATGTTTGGCTGCCGTTCCCGGGGTACCATGAATTTGGCATGGACGGTCAAGTATGCGGTCTAGGCTGGATGGGCCCGATTTGTTCTTTTTCCGCTGACCAGACTGGGAGCCGCGGAATCCAGCATCGACTGTCGTGTCTTGGGCATCATCATTGTTCTTGTGACGCTTGTGTTTATTGCGTCAAGGTTTATGGATGCTGTCTCGCAGGTCCTGCGTGTTGCCCCGGGCCGTAATGTATTGGCGTCAGGGTGTGGGCTTGTATTTGGGCTGATGTGCTATTTTATCTGGGCCACGAAGTGGCCGGTCAGCCTCGTCTTGTGCTAGTAGTGTGGTCTTTAGGACCCCCCCTTGAGTTGAGGTTGCAATTTGTGTTTTGGGTAACCTTTGGTGGGGCGCTCGAGTCCGTATTCCTCGGCTGCCAGGACCTCAGTCCATCTGTTTGTGAGCAGATCTTGATCAGCTTGGAGCTGCTGTTGCTTCTTTCTCAGGCTTCTTGTAGTGGCTATAAGCCGACACTTGAAGCGCTCCTGCTCTACGGGATCCTCAGGCACGCCGAATACATTGTCGCTGAGGCTCATCTCGTCTTCGGAGGGAGGCATATAGTTGTCGTCCTCCCAGTATCCGTCTGTCGCCTGGTCATCTGGGCTAACCTGCCCGTCTTCCTGTTCGGCCTGCTCAAAGGTAGGCTGATCGGGATTGTATTCATCTTCGGCACCATCCGTATTGTTTTCGTCTCCTGTGCCGTTATTGCTGTGGCGGGGCTTAGAGCGGTGCCGATGACGCCCATGCTTTGATTTCTTCCCTAAGGGGTTATGCTATATTGCCTCGTCGCCATTGTTCTCTTTGGGGGTGTCCACCATGTATATATCATACAAGGATGTGGCCGTCCAGCGCCCTGTGGGCGGTGGTTCATGTTCTTCTCCTGCATCGTCGTCCATACCGTCGATGTCATCGGAGTCGAATTCAAGCACGTTGGTTAAATCATCGATAGTGGCAATGAAGTGGGTGGTGGGTGGGTAACAAATTTCTTCGTCATCTGCTTCCCACTCGAGCCGGACATAGTTTGGCCAAGAGTCTCCTGACAAAGAGAGAGACTTTAAAGAGTTTAGCACGTCACCAAACGGTGAGCACTGAAAGATATCCGCGGCGGTGAACTCCATGATCGGTGCCCGATTGGTTTTGACGGGCACGGACGCACGCGGTTCGGAACCCAAGGCCGAAAACGAGTCCGGGGGTCCGGCGACACAGATTTCCTTAGAGGTGGAGTCTGTGTTCGTCTCCAACACCGATGTGTATGCGGCCTCCATGGCGGGGTCCATCCGCCCGTCCTCGGACAACGCGATCTGCCCCGGATTTAGGTCCGGGGCTGCTGTAGGTGCGATATCCCGAATACTGTCCGACAGCAGATCTAAGTCATGCTCGTCACGACCGTTCAACGCTCCTGACATAGGCCCGAATCTATTGAAGATCAAGTCTCCGCGGTTGTTGGCTGTGTAATTCAAGTTTCCAAACCTGACCTGATGGCCAGGGGGTAGCTGCCGATCTGCTCCCGATGGCCAAGCGAATTGGCCCGCAGTGCGAAGCCGCCGAACACAAAGATCTATCCGGGGAGAAAAGTCTCACCCTGAACCGTGTTATTGTTGATGATTGAAGGAGCCATCGAGCCTTACAGTGACGACACAGAGGAACTCTCAATGAAAGCTCCAATGTCGGTGTCAAAACCGGCGGATCTCGGGTAGGGGGTCCCGAACTGTGCGTCTAAGGCTAATGGTAACAGGAGGCAGGGGACACGATGTTTTACCCAGGTTCGGGCCCTCTTGATGGAAGTAATACCCTACTTCCTGCTTGATTGATCTTGAGGATATGAGTATTACAAGAGTTGATCTACCATGAGATCATAGAGGCTAAACCCTAGGAGCTAGCCTATGATTATGATTGTTGTTGTCCCACGGACTAAACCCTCCGGTTTATATAGACACCGGAGGAGGCTAGGGTTACACATAGTCGGCTTATAGAGAAGGAGATCTAACATCCGCATCGTCAAGCTTGCCTTCCATGCAAAGGAGAGTCCCATCTGGACATGGGATGAAGTCTTGAATCTTGTATCTTCATAGTCCAATAGTCCGGCCAAAGTATATAGTCCGGTTGTCCGGATACCCCCTTATCCAGAACTCCCTCAATGATCACAATAGTTTGCTAATTGTCTACGAGTGCTTACCCCCTTTCTTAGGCTTCGAACCACATTCTCCATGAGACGACCTTTGGTTGTGAGTTTAGAAGAAATCTTCACGACACGACACTCTAATTCCTCCTCGGGTGTGAAAAGAGGAGCGGAAACTTGATCATCTTGAGCGCCCTCTTGAGCTTGTTCTTGATCTTGAGCTTGCTCTTGATCTTGAACTTGCTCAAAAGGGAGAATTTGACCTTGGGCATCACTTGGTGGTTCACCACCATCTTGAGGTTGATCTTGTCCTTGATCTTGTTCACGTGGTTGAGGGCCTTCACTTTGTTGTTCGGAAGCGTGTGGGTCTTGGGTCGGTGATGGTTCCACTTGAGTGGAGCATTGTCCTTCTCCGTCAGCCAGAAGGGGTTCCTCAATGGGTAGGATATGACCAACACCCATTCTTCTTATGGCTTGGGGAGGAATTTCATCACCTACATCACAAGTACCACTTTGCTCCACTTGGGATCCGTTATTCTCGTCAAACTCCATGTTACACGTCTCCTCAATGAGTCCCGTGGACTTGTTGAGGACACGGTAAGCATGAGAGTTTGTAGCATAACCAACTAATATGTTCTCATGAGCTCTAGCCTCTAATTTAGACAAACGGTCACCTTTCTTGAGAATGAAACACTTACACCCGAACACCTAGAAGTACTTGAGGTTGGGCTTGTTACCGGTGAGTATTTCATCAGGAGTCTTGTTAGAGCCTTTGCGGAGATAGAACCGATTGGATGCATGACATGTGGTGTTCATGGCTTCGGCCCAAAAGTTGTAAGGAGACTTGAACTCTGCCATCATGGTCCTTGCTGCATCCATCAACGTCTGATTCTTCCTCTCCGCGACACCATTTTGTTGAGGGGTGTATGGTGCACAATATTGATGCTTGATCCCCTCATCACTAAGAAACTCATCCAAGGTGTAGTTCTTGAACTCGGTGCCGTTGTCACTTCTTATTGTCAAGATCTTTGCATCGTGTTGACGTTGAGCTTCATTTGCAAAGTCGATGACAGTTTGTTGGGTTTCGCTCTTCCTCTTGAAGAAATACACCCAATTGTACCTTGAGTAATCATGAACAATCACCAAGCAATATTTCCTACCCCCAAGACTATCAAAGGATGGAGGCCCAAAGAGATCCATGTGAAGGAGCTCCAAGGGTTTCTTCTAGTAGATGATAGTCATGGGAGGGTGAGCCCTCTCATGTAACTTTCGGTCGATACAAGCACCGGAAGCACGATCTTTGACAAAACTAACATTTGTTAGTCCATGGACATGGTCCCCCTTGAGAAGACTTTGCACAGATCTCATATTGACGTGGGCTAAACGGCGATGCCAAAGCCACCCCACATCAACTTTAGCCATTAGGCATGTCGCGGTCTTAGTGGGTTGCTCCGAAAAGTTAATAACATAAAGACCGTTCTCGACATGCCCAACAAAGGCTACTTTAAGAATCTTGCTCCACAAGAGGGCCACGATATCAATATCAAAGAATGTGGCAAAGCCCTTTAGTGCAAGTTGACAAACAGAAAGGAGATTGTATGCAAGGGACTCAACAACCATGACTTTCTCGATCGTGAGATCATGAGAAATGACAACCTTGCCATGACCCAATACCTACCTTAGAGGACGAGGCATCACACCACTCGATGTTGGTGGGCATAGATGGGATCTTGTGCATGTCTGAGGGAGTCCTGGATTAGGGAGTCCTCGGACAGCCGGACTATATGCTTATGCCAGACTGTTGGACAATGAAGATAGAAGATTGAAGACTTCGTCCCGTGTCCGGGTGGGACTCTCCTTTGTGTGGAAGGCAAGCTTGGAAATTCGGATGTGTAGATCTCCTTCTCTGTAACCGACTCTGTGTAACCCTAGCCCCCTCCGGTGTCTATATAAACTGGAGGGTTTAGTCCGTAGGACAACAACAATCATAATCATAGGCTAGCTTCTAGGGTTTAGCCTCTACGATCTCGTGGTAGATCAACTCTTGTAATACTCATATCATCAAGATCAATCAAGCAGGAAGTAGGGTATTACCTCCATAGAGAGGGCCCGAACCTGGGTAAACATTGTGTCCCTCGTCTTCTGTTACCATTAGCCTTAGACACACAGTTCGGGACCCCCTACCCGAGATCCGCCGGTTTTGACACCGACATTGGTGCTTTCATTGAGAGTTCCACCGTGACGTTGAAAAAGGTTTGATGGATCGCCTTATTATCAAGGACAACATCACCTCTGGGGAGCCCTGGCTTCAGGCCAAACCATCCGACTAGGCGGCTTCGTTATGACTGTCCGTTCAGCGGCCGCGCCGACGATGACTTCTCGGGTCGTCAAAAACAGCCTCCACGTCAGCGGCGATTCTTCCTCTATTCCGAGGACAAACTATGTCCGGATTCCCGAGCTCTTTGAGCCGGATACCCGTTTGCAGGAGGACATGACCCAAACCCTGAACTTAGAATCGGGCAGCGGGCCAGAAAAATTGGGCAACATCCCGGAACCCGAACTGCCAAGCTCGGAAGTTCCTCTGGGTCTTATATCGGGTCAAGGTTTGGACTTGAATCCACCCACCCACCCAGATACAAGTGATATTTCCCACATTAGACAACAATCCCAAGAGATAGTGCATCACTTTTGGGCCAGATTCCTCCTTGTAATGAGCAAGGTCAAGGACTATCGCGAGGAAGACGCAATCTCATTATTTTGCAAAAATTGCACGGACAAGGGAATCCTCAATGGCATAAGCCACCGTGACATAGCACACTTTGCTGACTTGGCGGCCATAGTAAGAAGTACTGTGCAATGGAAAGCGCCTGGAAAACCCAAGCAAAATTCTGGGATCCTCCGGCTCTCACAAAACCCTCCGTCCGAACTAAAAGGGTGCACTCTCTCAAGTCACCCGATTCAATTACAAAGAAACCAAAGCCCACTACAGGGCGTGGGACCGTATTGGAGGGATGGCTCAATGGGCTGTGCAAAATTCATACCACACCGGATACCATACCAACACACAGCCTTAGAGCATGTTGGATACTTCAGCAGGTGGCCAAGAGCGGCGAGGATCTCCTCGATAACAATGCCGTAGAGCATCACCCCGCGGAAAACAACAATACAATTTTGACAGCCTTCAAGACTTTCGCCTCAAATAACAGGCGCAAGAGAGCACTCCGCAGCCTCGCTGAAGTCTGCCACGTTGCAGCAATAAATCCATGCAACAACATGGCTATAACATTTAATGCCAGTGACGAACCTCAATTCCAAATAGTCCGAGCACCAGCCGCTTTGGTCCTTAGTCCAATTGTGGATGACTTCCGGCTTACTAATGTGCTCATGGACGGTGGCAATGGATTAAACCTCATCTACGAGGAAACTCTCAACAAAATGGAAATAGACAGGAGCCACATTGAGCAAAGCAGCACGACCTTAAGAGGAATTATCCCTAGGAGCCGCATTGAGCAAAGCAGCACGACCTTCATAGGAGTTATCCCTAGTCGAGAGGCACGATGTGCGGGAAAAATCACACTCGATGTGGTATTCGACACGCCGTAAAATTACAGGTCCGAAGAAATAACATTCCAAGTGGTCCCGTTCAGTAGCGGATACCACACCCTTTTAGGGCGGGACGCTTTCACAAGCTTCCAAGCTATACCCCATTACGGGTACATGAAGCTCAAGATGCCCGGGCCCAATGGAATCATCACGCTAGCCAGTGATTCGGATGTAGCACTCCACGCCGAAAATAAAACCTCCACCCTGGCCCTTGAAGCATTATCCAAAGCCCTTGCGGCCGAAGAACTAATTGCGCTGCACTCCACAATAGACAGGGACGACGTGGTACTCGACAAACGATCCAAGTCCACCTCTTTCAAACAAATGGACGAGATAGTCTAATTCCAAGTCCACCCAACGGACTCTACAAAAACATCATCCATCGGGGCACAGCTGTACCCCACGATAGACACTGCACTGCGGGCGTTCTTGCGCGAGAATGGGGACATCTTCGCCTGGCACCCTTCAGACATGCCAGGTATCCCACGCTAGCTGGCCGAGCATAGCCTAAACATATTGAAGGGATACAAGCCGGTCAAGAAGACTCTTTGGCGTTTTTCCGAACCTAAACGACAAGCCATGGGAGAGGATCTAGCCAAGTTACTCGAAGCTGGATTCATCAGAGAAATAAAACACCCGGACTGGCTAGCAAACTTGGTGATGGTACCAAAGAAGGACAAATCCTGGCGCCTATGTGTCGATTTCAAGGACCTTAATAAGGCTTGCCCCAAGGATCCCTTCCCCCCCCACACCGATCAAATAATCAACGCCACCGCAGGACACGATTCACTGTGCTTCCTCGATGCATACTCCGGATACCATCAAATCAAGATGGCGGAGTCCGATCAAGCCGCAACGACATTCATCGCTCCATACGTCTCCTTCTGTTTCAATACCATGCCTTTCGGGCTCAAAAATGCCGGAGCAACCTATCAACGCGCGATTCAGACATGCCTGGAAAAACAAATCGGCAAAACAGTTGAGGCATACGTAGACGACATGGTCATCTAGACCAGACACATCGAATATTTGATAGACGACCTGAGGCTCACGTTCGACAATCTCCGAACATATGACATGAAGCTCAATCCAGAAAAAAGCGTTTTCGGCGTCCCTACCGGAAAACTCCTGGGTTTCATCATTTCCAATAGAGGAATTGAAGCAAATCCGGCCAAAATCCGAGCTTTGTCACAGTTGGCTACCCCAACAGACCTTAAGCAAATCCAGAAATTAACGGGATGCGTGGCTGCCTTAAGCCGCTTTATCTCCCAATTGGGAGAAAAGGCACTGCCTCTCTGTCGCCTTCTTCGATGCACCAAACACTTCGTGTGGACGGATGCAGCCATGGACGGATTTGAAGAAATAAAGGCCCTCTTGGCCAGCAACCCAATCCTGGCCGCACCAAACATCGGCGAACCCATGCTGCTATACATAGCCGCAACACACCAAGTTGTAAGCGCAGTGCTCGTCGTCGAACGAGAGTAGGATGGACATAAGTTCCCACTTCAAAAGCCGGTATACTACGAATCCATGGTCCTCACACCATGCAAGTCATGGTACCCACATTATCAAAAGATAGCATACGCGGTCTTCATGGCATCCCAGAAACTACGACACTACATTCAAGAGTGTTCGATCACGGTGGCCTTCGAAGTACCACTCAGTGATATAATAAATAACCGCGATGCCATGGGACGGATTGCTAAGTGGGCCATCGAGCTCCTCCCATTCGACATCATATATAAACCACGGCGAGCCATTAAGTTGCAAGTACTGTCCGACTTCGTCGCTGAATGGACAGAAGCCAAACTTCCTAAAGAGTACGGCGCATACTCCAATTGGATCAAGCACTTTGACGACTCTAAGATGCTGGCTGGTCTGGGAGCGGGCGTTGTCCTGACATCCCCCACCGGAGATATAGTCCAATACGTACTCCAAATACTATACACAGACTCCAACAATGCAGCCGAATACGAGGCTCTGTTGCATGGTCTTCGGATGGCAGTCTCCATGGGCATTCAACGCCTAGAAGTGCATGGGGATTCGAACCTCGCAATATCTCAAATAAATGGAGACTTTGATGCCAAGGACCCGAAAATGGCGCCTTACCACAATGTCGTCCTCAAGATGTCAGCTCGGTTCGAGGGGCTCGAATTCCATCATGTGGTCCGAGAAAACAATCAAGCGGCGGATATCCTCGCCCGCATCGGCGCTAAGCGCAACCCCGTCCCACCCAATATCTCCGTGGAAAGGCTGTTCAAGCCATCCTTGGTGTGCCAAGGGGAGATTGGCAATACTAGTCCGGATCCGACCACAGCCCCAGATACCGAACACACTAACATAATCGGAGGCTCCGCCACCGAAATAACGCCTTCGGCCCATGTAATCATGGCTGTCATTGCCCTGTGGACCGAACCCTTCTTAGCCTACCTACCTAGGCAAGAACTCCCCGAGGACCAAAATGAGGCACGTTGCATTGTGCGGCGGTCTAAAGCCTACAAGGTCCACGAGGGAGAGCTCTATAAGAAAAGCACTACCGGAGTAATCCAAAGATGCATCTCCGAAGAGGAAGGGCGGCAGCTCTTGGCCGAAATTCACGCTGGACTCGGCGGCCACCACGCCGCAGCTCGAGCCCTTGTAAGCAAGGCCTTCCGTACAGGTTTCTACTGGCCGACAGCCCGAGCAGACGCACGGGACCTCGTCCAACGTTGCATCGGTTGCCAGCTTTTCGCAAACCAAAGCCATATGCCCCCTATCGCTCTCCAAACAATCCCCATAACCTGGCCCTTCGCGGTCTAGGGGCTCGATATGGTCGGACCCCTTAAAGGAGGAAGCCATAAGAAAAAATACTTATTGGTCATGGTGGATAAGTTCACCAAATGGATAGAGGCCAAACCTGTTAAAACGGCCGAATCCGAACCAGTGATAGACTTCATATCAGGGGTTGTACACCGTTATGGTATCCCCCACAGCATCATCACCGATAATGGCTCAAACTTCACAGTCAACGAGGTGAAAACTTGGTGCGGCAACATGGGCATTAAGCTTGATTACGCCTCTGCCTATCACCCCCAAACAAACGGTCAAGTCGAACGAGCAAATGGTCTTATTATGAGCGGAATTAAACCCAGACTAGTGCGATTCTTGAAGGAGTCAGATACGTACTGGGTCGAGGAGCTCGAATCCGTACTATGGGGACTGCGGACCATGCTGAATCGCACTACCGGATACACACCATTCTTCATGGTGCACGGCGCAGAGGTGGTATTGCCCTGTGATATTATTCATGACTCACCTAGGGTGCGCATGTACGAAGAGAGAGAAGTCGAGCTTGATCGGCAGGACAGCCTAGATGCCCTGGAGGAGGAGCGCGATGTTGCAAAATCCCGTTCCGCATTCTATCAGCAACAGGCTCGAAGGTATCAAAGCAGAGAAGTACGAGCCAAAACTTATAACATTGGTGAACTCGTTCTACGCCTACCGGAGAAGAAAAAGGACAAGCTCAAGCCCAAGTGGGAGGGCCCCTTCATCATTGATAAATTTCTCACCGGAGAAGCATACCGCCTGCGTGATGCATCAGATAATCGACTCGAGCGGAACCCATGGAACACGGCCAGACTCCGAAGATTCTACGCCTTGCGCCGAACTCTATGTTCGTCTCCTTATCTCCGCCTTTTAAAATTATATCCTCTCTCTTTTTCTTTCTTTCTTTTTTTATATATAGCCCTATAAAGCTTCAAGTGTGACTTGACTCGACTACACAATTTTTATGCGCTGTGCGCGCTAACCATACCTGGGGGCTTCTTATACAGAAGCTTGATATAATTATCTTCCGGGCTTCATGCCCACTGCATATGTGTAACTTTTCCATATGTACCTTTTCTTCGCCATTATATGTATTGATATGACTTAAGTTTTGGCCATGCTGGGTTGCCTGGCTCCTGTGTTTATGCCCTACATTCCCGTTAGTTCGTCTAGGGCATAAGGGGAGCACCTCTACGATTGCTACTGCCCGGTCAGCCGGATGTGTACCTCAGACTGGGTGAAGCCGAAAGCTAGTGTTCTTAAGGGAATATTCGGTCGGTGAACAAAAGATGTTTTTTACCTATTACAATATAAATCCCCAGATGTTCTGTATCCTGCGTCTCGATTCGCAGTTCGGACATGCACATTAATGCATGTGTACCCAGGGAAAGGAACCCTTAACGGAACTATTCTCTCTGGAAGATGTTTTATACTATCCATGTAATATAACATATCTAGTTGGGTACTTGTCTGTTCAAGAACTTATGACCCCTATGCCTGGTTTCCACGCATACCCCGGTTTACATAACTGAGCGGGTATTCAGATACACTTTGAACTGTCGGGTCCAGAGGCTAAAGCGAAAAGGTCTGCCATGACAAATGATTTACAATCCGGCTAGGGACAAAATACGTCCATTGAAGTACATTGTCACTTAGACTGGCTAACCTTGGTGAACCGTGTCTTTACCATGGCCCAGGCTTCCCTCGCACCTTGTCGGCAGGCCGATATCTTCCATAGTCGGAAGTGCTGCCATGCTCCCTTGAGCAGCTCTACAAGTTCCCCCATGCTTCCTGGCAGTGAGGCGGACGGCCACAAGGCCTGGGCAATACCCTGCATCACCTGCCGAACTTGTTTGTGCAGTTGTGAACTTGCAGAAGATCGCCTGTGAATCCGGGCATCTCCTCTTTAGGACTGCCTGTCAGCATACCTACAGACATAACTCTGTTAACCCGTTTCTTCACCAAACTGTATAAAGGTTCGTTTGAGCACTTACTAAAAATGCCGCGTCGAAGCCTCTTATTCTCCTTGACGGAGTCAGCAAGCTGGGCCTGAACATCTTCCAATTCAATGCCCAGCCGGGTATTGGCATCTTAGAGATTGTTTCTCTCTCGCCTAACCCGTGTAAGCACGCGCTTGCCAGCCTCTAGCTGTCGTTGATCTTGTTGCTCATCCTCTTGTACACTCTCCGGATTCACTCCAGGATTGTCAGAAGAATCTATTGTTAGATTTGCAAGCATGCCGAATACTAACTAGTACACGTAATTAAATTCTCTTTGATCGAGGCAAGTATTACCAGATGAGGCCTTCTTGGATTCCTCTATTTCAGCAACTGCGGCCCTTAGGTGGGCTTTGCACTCCTCCATCTTTTGAGATAAATGGGTGCATGTTCTTCTCTGTAAGAACCTATTCACACAGTGATCCTTAAATCAGTTGTGCCAACTATTTCAAGTCTCAGGGGCTACTGATATACATAATTATCAGATTTTTTTCTTACTTGTATATCCTTTAAATACTGGCATGTGGCTCTAGCAACCCCACCTTGCGCAGCTCGGATGTACGCGTCTCCCAAGTTGAAGGCATTGAACACCTCTTCGGAGAAATTAGCATCACGGAGTAGGGCCCGTCGACGCCGGTGATTCATGGTGCTCTCCACTTTGGAATTCGTAGCGGAGATTCTATCTGCATCCTCTGTAGGAGGACCTTCCAGCGTTGTCCCCATGTTAGCCTCCACCCTTGAGGCCGGTTCTAGAGTCCGACTGGTGGAGGCGTGGCCGACAGGATCTCCGGACACAGTCCTGCGAGTACCTTTTCTGCCAGGGCACAATGGACACTGTTACATTTCAAAGACTATAATCACGGAGGAGGTTTTAAATCATACCTTTGCGACGGTGTCTCTGTCCTGACCGCCTTCCTTTTAAGCCTACCCGGCTTGGGTGCCCTTTGTTGGTGAGTCGCCATGGGTTCGGCACGGCGCCCCGATGGCCTTCCCTATAAATTGCAATATATGTGCGGTAGGTAAGGCGTAACGAAGGGATCCTTCTCGGAAGTTAGGACTCCGGTTTTACTTACATACGATGCAGGGAGTAGGCCAGGATAGTCGGCGATGATGGCCACCAAGGCGCCATCACATCTTGCCTGGTAAAACACCCGGTTGACAAGCTCCACAGATATGTCCGGATCTTCTTCAAATCCAGGGTCGAGGGGCCGATTGTGATCCTCTAGCTATGGAGGCGGGCTGTGGATCTCCCTTACAGCTTTTCGCAGCTCCTGCTATGAACTAGCAAGGTAAATATTTGTGATGAAAGACTACGGGAATGAATAGAGTTGAGTGAGAGGTAGCAGCTCACCCAGCTAGGGGGGTTGTACATGGAAAATCCCTCCCGTGGTTTAATGCGGATGAACTCCACTTCTTCTCCTTTATACAAATCGGACAATATTTTTGCCAGGGCGGTGGCGGAGTCTGGACCTTTCCGACCGCAGCGGGTGGCATCGTCTTCTCCATTGAAGTGCCACATGGGATGCCCCCAATACTGGAGTGGCTGCACCCCCCGCATTATGCATATTGACATAACCTCGATTATTGTCAATCCAGATTTGGCCAGCATTTTTATCCTGCCCAGCAGATAAAGGACCTCTATGTTATCTTCCTCCTACGGGCTTCGGGGACGCCAGCTGTGGCGTTTCTTCAATGGGGCATTATTAAACTCAGGAAGACCCACCCGGACAAGGTCCGGAAGGGGGACATCCTCTATATAAAACCACTCCGAGGGCCAATCTTTGGATGTCTTCTTCGGAGTGTCGAACAAGTATCCGGTCTCGGTGATGCGCCATATTTCGGCTCCGCCCACTTGATATATTGATCCCTCCTGATTGCGAGGGACGAGGCAGAACAACCTCTTCCATAGCTCGAAATGAGCTTCGCAGCCCAGAAATAGCTCGCAAAGGGCGACATAACCTGTGATGTACAGTATGGAGGCAGGAGTAAAGTTATGCAGCTGGAGGCCGTAATACTCCAGGAGCCTGCGGAGGAATGTATGGATTGGGAATCCAAGTCCCCTCAGCAAGTAAGGGACAAGGAATACTCGCTCCCCCCTGGATGGGTTGGGGAAACTCTCTGCTTTCTCCCCGCCATCATGAGTGGCTAGTCCGGCTCAGACAGGGACAAGATATGAAGGCGAGAGAAACCCCTGGGTCTGCAACTCCACCAACCAGCCGTGGGATACGGCGCATTTCACCCAATCGCTTGGCTTAGCTCTATGGGAGTGAGAGGAGGAGCTGTGGTGACCGGCCATGATGGGATGGCTTTTACGGGCGCGCTCTGATGGATCCTCGCTTGGGGAAGATGGTGTAATTTTGGATCTGAGGATCCCCGTTTCTTTAATAGACAATTTACTTACGAGGTCAGGGTGGCAAATGTAAAAACGCCCCAGCTTCTCGCATTCGTTCGACATGTGGAGACTACCATTATTTAGGTACAAAAGCCGAGGAGTGCAGCATTAATGCACTACAAAAAAAGACACATCCGTGACATATTGGGCCGAAAGAATTTTTTTCTGTCATACATATGACACTTCTATGACGATAATTGTGACAAAACCCGGTATCATCATAGATGTGGCGGGCTCCTACTTCTATGACAAAAAATCATGACAGAAAATGGGCTTTTTGTCCTGGGCGGGCCGGAGACGCAGCTGCATGACATTCTTTGGGCCGTCCATGACGGAAAAAACCGTGGTAGAAGCGAGGGGGAGGAAAATTTTGGGCAGTTGCCAGTTACGGTGGGAGGTTGGGGGCCGAGAGATCCGCGCTTCTGTCGTACACGTACGCACGTGTGTGTGAGGCGTTGGCTCTAACTAAACCCGAGCGAGGCGTTGGGCTCTAACTGAACCCGAGCGATTGCACTGCAGGCTACGCGTTACTGAACCCGAGCGATCGATCGATGGCTGTTAACTGAACCCGATGGAGCGATTCCTTCACTACTGCTGCTAACTGAAGCTAATCGATTGGATGAACAATGAGAGTTGCGGGGGGGGGGGGGGTTGGATGAACAGTGAGCGGTGGCGTTGCCTCTAGATGAATAGGGCCCCGTGGTGTGGAGGGCTGGATGAACAGTAGACGGTGGAGGGGTGGCCGTGGAGGGGTGGTTGAACAGGACCCCGTGGTGTGGAGGGCTGGATGAACAGTAGATGGTGGAGGGGTGGATGAATAGTAGACGGTGGAGGGGTGGTTGAACAGTAGCCGGTGGAGTGGCGCGCGGTGGAGGCTAGATGAACAGGAGCCCGTGGAGGCTGGAGGAGGTCGACGGTAGCCCGTGGAGGCTGGAGGAGGTCGACGGTGGAGATGAACAGTATCCCGTGGAGTCCCGTTTTGCGGTATGCCACACTCCTCCCGATGAACAGGACCCCCGTTTCGACCGTAGCGCTCCAACACAAGTCCGGTTCGTCCGTTTTGCGGTACGCCACACCCCTCCCGATGAACAGGACCCGCCTGTATGTACACATACATGGCCATATTTTCTTTCTTGCACACTGGCTGTTGTACGTACGTGTACATGCTACGTGCGCGCCTCTACTACGACACGTGCGCGCCTCTACATCCACCAGTATATATGTACGTACACGTTCGTGACCATAATGACAATGCTACGTACGCTTCGACCACGTGGGTCCCGACTGTCAGGCACTTCCTTGCGTGCGAAGATGTAGCTGGTGGGTCCCAGCAGTAAGGGGGGCGAATCATTTTTTTTTGCCCAGACGCACTTCCTTACGTGTGAAGATGTAGTTGGTGGGTCCCAGCAGTCAGGGGGGCGAATGGTTTTTTTTCCGGACGCACTTCCTTGCGTGCGAAGATGTAGCTGGTCGGTCCCAGCAGTCAGGGGGGCGAATCGTTTTTTTTTGCTCGGACGCACTTCCTTGCATGCGAAGGTGTAGCTGGTGGGTCCCAGTAGTTAGGGGGGAAATGTTTTTTCGCAAAATATGGTGGCCCGTCCAGTGGGTCCCCGCTGTCAGGTGGAGGAATAATTATTTTGCGCGTAATAAGGAGGCACTTCCTTGTTGCGGTCGTGGACCCAGCTGTCAGCCTCTCCATGTACAGTCCACGTCCGATGGAAGCCGTTCCTTGACCATGATGACCACACTGTGCGAAGAGCACCAGGGCGGTGGACGACGGCGAGGCCTAGGAAGGGGACAACACGGAGCCGAGGAAGACGCGGCAGTGGATGCCCACGCGTAGAGGAGTACGAGGGTTCACTGGTTCGCTGCGGTGTGAGGTTGTCGTTGCCGCAGAATAACAGGGGGTGTGGGTGAGTAGAGGGATGGCCTGGCCAGCGGTGGGAGTAGTAGGGGGTGGTGAGGCCTCCGCCGCATCGTAGACGGCCACGGGAGGCAGGAGCACAAGGCACGACCGACACTGGTTTGGGCGGCTGGAGCAAGAAGACCAGAGGTTCAAGAAGCACTACGACCGTTGGATGTACATCGTACGGTTACTGGAGCTAGAATCGTGCATATTGACTAAGTTGACAAAGCCCTCCGCCCCCGTCAACTTAGTAGGCCCACAAGTCAGCCTGCCACTATACTGGGTCCTAGCTAACAGGGGGAGTATTCATTTTTTTGTGCGTAATAAGGAGGCACTTCCTTGCGTATGAAGATATAGCTGGTGGGTTCGAGCTGTTAGAGCCGGCCGCGGGGAGGAGGGAGTAGGCAGTCCCGTCGGCGCTTGTTTGAGCGGCTAGAGCAGGAAGAGCAGAGATTGAAGAAGCATGACGGCCGTTGGATGGCCTCAAATCTGTGGAAAACAGCATACAGTCCATCTGCCATTATTTTTAATAATTTACAGCCCATTTGCTAATTCATAAGGTTTTTTTTGGAGCCCATATTCTTTTTGTTAGCATTACAGCCCATATTGTGGCCACAGTTAAAAACTTATACGAAATTTTGCATATTTCGGTGTGGTCCGAACTGTTTTTAATCCCGAAATTTCGACTCACATTCAAACTGATTTTAAAAATAAATGTATATCAATATAAAATCCAACAAATTCTCCACGCATAAAAATTAATGTAATTTAAAATCTCGAAATGAAAAAAAGATATTTGAAACTAATTGCCGGTTTGATGTGTTTTAAAAATGTACAACCCATTTCTCATTACTGATGGGCCATTTTCTCGGCCAGCCGAATGAAAGCTCTCCTCGTCTTGAAAGATTTGCAGCCCAACAGGCCTGACAAAACAACTTACTTGGCAAATAAAAAAAACTGGGCTGTGGCCGTGGACCCAGTTGTCAGCCTCTCCATGTACAGTACTCTTCCGATGGAATGTCGTTGACCACATTGACCACGCCACACCGAGAGCACCAAGGCGGTGGATGACGACGAGGCCTAGGAAGGGGACGACGCGGAGCCGGGGAAGACGCGATAGTGGATGCCCACGCGGAGAGGAGTACGAGGGTTCACTGGTTCAGCTGCGGTGTGAGGCTGCCGTCGCCGCAGGGCCTGGATAGCGGTGGGAGTAGTAGGGGGCGATGAGGCCTCAATGGCAGCACAAACGGCCACTGGAGGCACGAGCAGGCGGTCTCCCCGGCGCTGGTTTGGGCGGCTGGTGCAAGAAGAGCAGCGATTGAAGAAGCAGCAGGACCGTTCGATTCAAATCCAACGGTTACTGCTGCTAGAATCGTTTGTTGACTAAGTTGACAAGCCCTGCGTACGCGTCAACGTAGTAGGCCAACAGGTCAGCCTCTCAACCGGTGCGCCCCAGATGTCAGTGGGAGGAATCATTTTTTTCACGTAATAAGGAGGCAGTTGATTGCGTGCGGCCAGGCCAGCGGAGGGAGTAGGGTGGGCCGGGGAAGCCTACGCGGCATCATAGCGGGCCACAAGAGGAGGGAGCAGGCAGTCCCACCGGCGCTAGTTTAGGCGGCTGGAGCAGGAAGATCAGCTATTGAAGAAGCATGGCAGCTAGAATCGTGTGTTCACTGACAAAGCCTTGCGTAAATAAGTCAGCCGCCCGTTTTCCATTTTTAGAATTGCCGGCCATTTTCTGGTCAGTACCAGGGTCAAAAAATTAACTAAATATGTGGGAAATTTTTGCTGGGGAACGAAATACTCTTAATCCAAAAATAAATAGCCATACTAAAACAAATTTAAAAATAAATTAGTACTATGTCATGTTAAATCCAATGAAATACGTATAAGATATCAATGAAGAACAAAATTCAAAAAAAAACTAATATCCCATTTGCTATACTTTTTTTGGAATTATCAACCCCTTTTGATATTACTTTTAACAGACATTAACCATACTCTTTGGCCAGGACGGAATGCATCCCTCCTCGTCTTGAAAGATTTGCAGCCCAGTAATTCGGAGAAAACAAATAGGCCTAGCTTGGGTATTCTTCAAAAAGAAATACTGTGCTACCTATTTTCCCAAAGAATTGGTGCATGAGCATTTAGCTTTATTTATTTATTTACTTATTTATGTTTAGGGGACCATGAGCATGTACCTGGGCCGGATTCATGTGAGAGCCTCCCTTCCAGTTAATTATGGGCTTCTCTATTGGGCCTTCATCAGTGGGCTGCATGTTATCAACAAGTGGAAAATGTGTTCCGTACGAAAAATAGTATGAGCTACGTACGGTACGGGGCACTAAAGGATCGAACCGTGCAACGACTTCCAAAACATTGTGTTTGTCATTCTAACAACACATTTATTCAACCAATAGACGAAATATACTACTGATTGTACATTGAAAACAATAGCAGAAGCAACCAGGGCTGGGGGTGCAACAGAAGCAGTAAGCAGGCCAGAAGAGTGAAGGCGCAGCTCTCTCTTCCAAACCAAACATCAGCCATCATTACAAAAGGGCTAACAAAAAAGAACAAGCATATGCATCAAACTAAATAAAGATCCTACTACACCAAGTGTACGCATCTAACTAACCAGCTCAGTTAGATGTTACATTTATTAAGCTGTGGAGATTGGCTGACGGCTTGAACCAGATGGGTGCCTGACGGGGGAAACTCCAGCCAGCAGGTCGAAGTATGATACTTGCGACCCTCTCTCCTACTTTGGGCTGCAGAGCATGGCGGCACATATCAGGGTATGGTGCATGCAGAGACGCATGGTACGCTGTGTACACACAGTTTTGCCTGATGAACGAAACCGCGCTGCCATCATGATCCTTGTCGTCGGTTATCTCCTGGTTAATCGGATAATTCAGTTCGACAAACAGAGAGCGTGTACCAAGGCTACTTACCAGCCTCCAGTCAAAAATTCCTGAAGGCCCAGAGAAGCTGGGATCCTGCTCAAAGACCTTGCAGTGACTGTGATTGTATTCCGCAAAACAACATGTCCGGTACGTGCGAACGATCATCAATCTTTCGCCGTCGTCTGATCGAGCCAGGAACCACCTGCAACTGCCATGCCGCTTTTCTTTGAAAGGTTCTAGGATTAGGAAGGGTAGGGACACCAGGCGGCCTACAACATCATACCAAGTTGGAGTCAAATAAAAAAGGGCTCTTGATTTAGTCAATCTTAAGAACAGCATGTTATGAGCATGAATATTTTTTCAGTAAATGTTGACAGTAATATAAGCAAGCCATCATGATATCATAGGAAAGTAACATACTGTTGTAACAGCCATTTGTAGCGATGACTGGAGTAGGCCAGCAATACGTCCATCCATAGAAGGAGTCGACAACGTAAATGAAGCCCTTGTGTTCAATGGCATTAGAGAACCATGGAGGATGTATGATCCTGCGATGGACGTGCAGATTTATCCACTTACCGCAGTGACCTGTCAGATAGGCGAGACCGCAGTTGAAGAACACAATTAGCCTGAAATCTTTATAATTCGCAGATCTTGTGGGCACTTGGAAGAATACAACCTTGAGCAAATCAAACTTGGTATCATGTTGGCTACTGTAAGATTCCGAGTATTCTGGGCCGCGGTGCCAAAGCAGTGCAGTCTTAATCGGAGGAAGGGGGATCAATCGCCAGGTGTAGACCTCCACGAGCATCCAGCTACCGCGACCGTCGACGAGCACCATCCAAGACGTGTTCATGCCGACCCAGTACATACCGTTAATGTAGCTGAGGCTGACGGGGATTGGATTGTAGTGAAGGGGGTTGATGCTCGCCACCTATGATCGTTATGCTGCGTGACACGCCATTTCTGAAGATCAGGCGGCATCAGCAAGCAAGGAGCTGGCTTAAAAAGCTCCGGCCCGAGGGCTTTGAGTAAACGGTACATCCCCGACAAGCACGCGACGAGCGGCATGGTACTGAGATTGTCCACATGCGAAACAATGAGCTTGATTACCTCTGTGGGGAGTGAATTCCAGCCACTCTTTCGGCAGACGCTGCTCAGTTCTTCCATTGTTAGTTCTTGGGTTTCGGACAAGGGGGGAGGCGCCTTAGCGGGGATGGAAGCTCGGACGAGATTATGTGCGGACAAAGATGGAGAAGCGAATATGTGATGCGGGAAGTGGACAGGTGATGATGACTACAGCACGCCGCTTGACTTACGAGACACATACCAGCAGCGTAGGGTCATATCGATGCCAAACAACTTTCTTGAGTGATCACAGTACTGGTACTCCCTATAGTACCTACTACAGTACTATGCCCTAGCTTGCTAGAGTAGAGTAGTAGAGTAGGACTCTGCTCTACTACTAGCACCGGAGGAGTAGTATATTCTAATCTAAAATAGTTACAAACTTCAATGCCCGATCGTGGAACGACTACGAACCATGCTCAAAGACCGTGTCTATGTGGTGTTTGGACTTATATGCAAAAAAATAGCAAGATGCCCATGCATTGCACGGCACACCGTCATCACCAACTCGGTTTTTTCTCTACTCCTACTCCTATAAAAGACTTAGTTGGTGATGATGGAGGCGAGGAGGCGTGTTCAGCCGGGCGTGCAGCGGACGGTGCATCACTATTCGATGTGTTATAAAAAATGTAGTAGAGATAGAGACATAGGGAGGAACACGAGGTAAGGGCTTATCTGTAAATATGGAGAGAGGTGCGGGTATCTTTTGTAAAATTGTCATAGTTGGCTTTCTATCCGTTAGATATAGATCGGAAGGTCTATATTACAAGATGGCAGGCATACCATCATCACCAACTCGGTTTTCTATAAGAGTAGATATATATAGATGTAGATAGATAGAGACTAGGGAGTACTAGTAAGGACACCATCTACTGCTTCGTGTGCTACTCCTGCACTCCATTCGGCGACCGCAACGTCCCCTACAGCCACTCCCTCCTGCGCTCCATTCGGCGGGCGCTGTTGAAATCTAGGGAGCGCACTCTCGCGACTGTTGGTGTTAAACTTGTAATGTCCGTGTCTTTGCCGCTTTTGATTCTGTAAGCTTGTCGTTAAACTTGAGTGGCTTTCGCCGCAGTCCTTCCTTTGAACTGCTCCTCTTAGTGAGCTGATGTAAGACACTTTGGGTTTCATTTGATAATGGAACCAGGGAGGAGCCTCCCTGTTCTTCTAAAAAAAATACGCATTATCAAGTTAAATGTTGATCATTAGTCTTCGCTCAATGTAATCCGCTGTCTAAGCATGTGGAGACTTCCATGCATGATCTTGCTCTATTGGAGTATCGTGCATGAATAAAAGTGTATCCGTTTATGGTTTAGTCTAGAATCTTCCATGTATGAATTTTTACTACAGTACTGGTGAAAGACTTACGATGAACCATTTCTTACATCTCCTGTGCCCCCTTGCTAGTCATCCTGATTTAATCCCTCCATCTAGGTGTATAAGGGCCTGGTTAATATTACTTAATAGTATAGCCAACTGTTGACTATAAGAAAGTGCCATGTCATCTGTAACCAACATGTATAACAATCGATACTCAAAAACTAATTCTTAAAGATCATTTCTTGCGAAGCACAATAAGTGTTATTTCTTCACAAGTATTGGATGCAGGTTGAACAGTTGAACGCTTTTGTTTGCAAATGATACCTTTTTATCTATTTCACCCGGATGTTTGTGAGCTCTAGAGATGAGATAATATCCGAAGAAACCTATCGATACCCGTTACACATGAGATGACCCCCACATCCTTTGTCAAATTAAACAACTCCCCGATCAATGCATTTCACTCTTCGGTGCAACGCACGGGCACCTTACTACTATAGATTAGTATGACCAAAAATTTGAACTAACATTATATATAGTACGATAAATACTGATGCATGTCACCTAAAATTATATCATTCAAAACTATGTTCAAATACGAATCCAACGATATAGTTTTTGTTGACATGCACTAACATTTTGTCAGTTAGATCTTCAGTCAAATTCAATGCGCTTCATGGGAGTCTCACCTCCCACCCCGCTCGGGGAGCGGCAGTAAAGCCGTCATATCACAAAACCCAACCACTCCCAGTAATAAATGGCCTGGTAAAATAAACGAACAAGCAACCATCACATCCCTCCGTTTTTTTGCATTTCATCTCTCTGCATTTACTTTCTCCGGTTCATCTCCCACACTCGATCCCTAGCTACTACTCCTAGGGCCAGTTCTTTTGGCGGCTTCCCCAGCTTTTCCCACAAGACAAGTTACAGTGGAGAGTAACAATAAGGTGCCTCACTCATTTATTTGGGCTTCTAAACTACTACTCCGTCCTGGTTTATTCCTCACCATTGTAATTTGTGCTAAATTTTGACCAAAGATTTAACTGATAAAATGTTACTCAAAACACTTAGGCGCGGTGCATCTAGGTGTGTAAGTCATCTTACGAAAACCAAATAATCCCAAAACACTTAGGCGCGGTGCATTAACTTCTACCTCATTTCTTGTTTCTTGACATATCAACCAATAAGAGATAAAGAGTGTGCATGCTTTTAATGACTTGAGATATCAAACACGACATGCAGTGGTTAGTTCATTGCATGCAATACTATTAATTAGCAAATAAACATTAACCTTTCTTGTTTTCTCCTCCTCCTTGGTCACGGTGCACAGCCTAAGATGACTTACTCACCTAGCCGGATGGAGTAGTGCATGTGACATGCACTAACATTTCATTAGTTAAATTTATGATCAAAATTTGACACAGACTACAATGGGGACCAATAAACCAGGACGGAGGTAGTAGTTATGGGATTACTAATCTAGAAGCCTAAAAGAACTGGCCCCTGGTACTCCTACTAGTAGTAGTACTCAAGTTGGAATTCCAATTGCACGGCACAACTTGTTAGGCAAAAAATTCGATACAGGGTGTAGGAAGTGGTTTGGGAATTTGCATGCCTTTCCAACCAGTGAGATGCTCCATACAAAGTACGACAGAGAAATAACCACAGAGAAGGAAGCTAAAAGTAAACAATCAAACGAGCATTTTTGCATTGAATCGTTTCACAAGCTTGACTAGTGCTGTTTTTCTACTTTTACAAAAACCGCATCGTAATGTTAAAACATGCATTTGCACGTACATAAGTAATAGTAGTACTCCCTCCGTCTAGGTGTACAAGTCTTCCCTCCTTCTTGGTCACCGTGCACAACCAAAGATGACTTATTGACCTGGACGGAGGGAGTAGCACAGTCTGCAAGCATATATCAAGAGAGATGTGTAGTCCGATAGTATATAGTAAAGTTTGTGCTATATGCACGTACTTGCAAAATGCGTAATAATACACCACGTTTCCAAACTTTACCTTTTACATACTTAATTAAAGACGCTAAAAATTGCTGAGCGTTCGGGATTTATCATTTGTGTCCCAAAACTAATGAGATCGCCTTATGAAACAAAAATTATACTCCTCCTAAAAGCCACGGCGCTCGCAGGAGCGCTTGCGGCGCGCCACAAGTGCCCTAGTGCGTGACCGTTTCCCAACACACCGACACAATGCCTCTTCCTTAGCCTCGCAACTCGCGAGGTGCTGATTGGTGGCTTGCCGACGGGCGAGTGTGATCTCACCAGTGTGGTGATCCGGCGCCAATAGGTACTCCTCCTGGCTAGAAGCGTGCACCCGGTCCACGTACCGCCAAGCGTAGATGAGGCGCTTGGGCCCGACTGCACTCAGGGCATCGGCACGGGCATCCTCCGCCACCCTCATGACCCTCGCACGAGCCTTCTGCCAAAGAACCAATTGCTTGACTCTCTTGGACGCGACATAGATCTCCCAGAAAGCTTGTTGCGTGGTGCGCTTCTCTTCCTCGGCCTTCTTCTCTGCCTCTATTTTGGCGCGCTCTGCTGGAGGCAAAGCCTCCCACTAGGCGACATCCATTTCTTTCCAAAGCTCCTCAAGGCCGGGGGGGCTCGGCGGGCGGGGCGGCATTCTCCTCGTAGCGGGGAGCCGACGCGTCCTCCGACGCGTGTGCTGGCGAGATTGGGAACACCAACGCATCCACCTCGACGCGTCGCAGCGAGGAGCGGAACGCCGACGCGTCCTCCTCGACTAGTGGCGGCAAGGAACGAAATGGTGATGCGTCGCGTCGCGGCGAGGAGCGGAACACCGACGCGAACTCCTCGACTAGTGGCGGCGAGGAACGGAACGGTGACGCGTCGCGTAGAGGCGAGGAGCGGAACACCGACGCGTCCTCCTCAAGTAGTGGCCGCGAGAAACGGAACGGCGACGCGTGACCGTTCGCGCGGTGCAGCGAGGGGCTCGTGGTGGTCGACGTGAGAGGGAGGGGGAGGAGATAGCGATGAACATGAACGTGAGGGGGAGGAGATAGAGATGTCGTGGGAGGCGCAGTATTTATAGCGAGCAATGGCACACCTACGTAAGATATGGACTGAGCTGCACTGACTTAACTGCAGGTCCAGTTGCGTCACTGACATGTGGGCCAGTACACTGCTGGGCCCATATGTAAGTGACCCAATGCACTTGAAGTTAAGTAAAAGCTATGTGGGCATATTTGTTGGAGTAAATTACGAGGGAGCGAAGGGGTGGAAATATTGCTGGTCACAATGGATTGGACGAGCGTGGGGGGAGGAGAGTCATGCATGCAGATTTTTTCACACGGGATGGAGTGGTGGGACCGCCGGAGGGAGAAGGAGAGTTTGGCATGCATATTGTTTCCACACATGGAGGGGAAAAGATTTGGAGACGAACGGGCTTCTTGCAGGTATGGGGAACGGTGCATAATAAGTCATCTTGCATGTCGGGCTAGGTATAGTCTCAAGTCATTAAAAACATACACGCCGAACACATGTTCATATTTCAAGGTGCACTAAATTATTGCATGCGATGATTAAGGCTGGCCATCATGGTGGTATCTTAGCTGGTATCATGCACACGGGAATAGCAAACATGCTGGTGTGGCAAAGAATTAAAGAAGAGAGGGGGGTTAGAGTAACTAGTGTTCATGCATGCATTGGTAAACACATTTTTTGTGAAGAACGACAGCATTAGTTGAGTACTTTTGCAGACTTCAAAAACTATTCCACCGCCTCTACTATCTTGCTAAGAGTAGGTGAAATTTTTGAGTTGAGCCCTTTAAACTAGAAGGGAGGTAGTGGTACTCTAATAGCTAGATGTGTAAGCCATCTTACGAAAACCAAATAATCCCAAAACACATAGGCGCGGTGCATTAAATTCTACCTCGTTTCTTGTTTCTTAACATATCAACCAATAAGAGATGAGGGTGTGCATGCTTTTAATGACCTGAGACTATCAAACATGACATGCAGTGGTTAGTTCATTGCATGCAATACTATTTAATTAGAAAATAAACATTAATGTCTCTCGTTTTCCCCTCCTCCTTGGTCACGGTGCACAGCCTAAGATGACTTACTCACCTAGACGGAGGGAGTATCAACATTCACAATGCCAAATCAATATTTTTACACTCATTATAAAACGTAGTTCTTATACTCATTATAATCAGTATTGTAGATATTGATATTTTTAGTATAAATTTGGCCGTGGGATTTCATTGATGCCCGTCAAAGCGTGGAGGAAGCGGAGCTTAGGGCTTGCATTGCCGGTCTCTACATAGGTATTTCTCTTCATAATCCTGTAATTTTAGAGACTGATTGCGCTTTTGTGGTAGCGTCTCTTGCATCGGGGGACTATGACAGGTCTGCTATGCGTGACCTGAAGATGAAAGCTTTAAGCATCTCGAAGTTGATCAACAATCTTCAATTGTCAAAGATTAGCCGTTCAGCCAATAAGGTGGCACACTTAATCGCTAAGAATAGCTTTGACAATGAGTGTATTGGTGTGGCTGGTTAATTAATATAAGGCGGTGTTCAAAAAAAAGTATATATTTGGTCAAACACTTTGCAAACGGTTGACAGGAGTAAAAAAGACCAGAGGGAGTATCATGCATGTGGAGTAGGCAAAAAAATTGCTCATTTATAGCCGGTCGAAGTCTCAAAGGACACGACCGCGTGAGGGAGGCGAAGGTCGTGGGAGGCGCGACGGTTGACGGAATTAAGTGAAGTTACATCCACATGCCGACATGGCGTGCGAACAGGCAGAAGCTATACCGTCAGGCCTACGATATGGGCCTATTAGACATGACATATAGTGGGTCCCGCATAGTTCTCGAGAACTCTTTGGGGGCTTGCAGCCGTTTATCCACCGGGCAAGCCAGCAACCCCACGCCGTTCGCATGCCCTACTTGTTCCTGTCTTCTACCTCACAACAGTTTGCTCCCAGTCGTCCCGTCCTTTCACATTAGTTCGCTCCCAGTTTTTGCGGGGTACAACAGTTCAACTTCTCCTAACCCTCCTCCAAAATCCATGGCCTCCCAAATCTCCATGGTCGCCGCTGAGTACCAGGTTAGAGCGATCATCGGCGATCAGTTCATCGTCATCTACACACATGGATCCGCAACGGTGAAAGCATGGCTTGCTCGCTTCCTACGCATGTTCAACAGTTCAACGGATGAGTGGGTCGCTGGGCTAGATGTTGAGTACACCACAGTCCTGGGACGGAGAAGGATCTAAAGGAGGAATAGAGGAAGAAGCCCGCCATGATCCAGGTTTGCGTACATAACGTTTGCTTGGTCTACCACATATGCCATGCCGATGTTGAGTGCCAGGATTTTAAGAACTTCCTCAAGGAAAAAAGAGTGAAATTCATTACTGTAGGCTTTAAGAACAACAGGGATGTCCTGCATCGGATAGGTCTCGTTGTAGGCCAGCCCTTCGATCTCCAGAAGGCAAGCCTGGTGTCCTCCTCTCAACCTTCAATGCTGACCCTGGCAGGAGCCATGATTGATCCTTCGTACGCTAAACTGAAGAAACCTCATCACGAGTTTCATCATGCATGGGAGTCGAAGACATTAGATGAAGATCACATCCTGTACGTAGCAATGGGTGCCTACCTTTGTTTAAATATCTACATGGGTTGGATGAAGAAGCAGAGCCCAGTGTCCGATTCAAGCAAAGAAGCATCGGCGAAGAGGAAGAGGAAGAGGGACGAGGACGAAGTCGAGGACGTGGACTCGGACTCTGAGTAGGTGGCAGTGCCATCGCTCATGCTGGTTCTACTGCAGTGTCAAGCAGACTAGTTCTTAGTTTATTTTCAAGGGTGTGTTGTGCTGAGGCCCCAACAGAACTATGTTTATGTTCTTTCTCGTTATTTGAACTCTTTAGTACGTACTAGTACTATGTCTTACTACTGTTCTTCTTGCAGTTGGTACTACTGCTTGTACCTTCATGTTCCTACTGTACTTAATACGTTCGTACTAGTAGTATAATTTGGGTCAGTCGATTTTTGAAAGAAGTTCGACGGAGCGAAGGAAGAAGACGGCAGAAGAGGTGGAAGAAGCCCTTCTAGCCATCCATGTTGCATCAAACGGCTCACATGAGTCGACTGACCCAAATTGCTCCTTCAGATTGCAGGATCCATGTGGCATTCAAGGCCTCGAAGGTAGATTTCGCGTCCGCACACGGTTTGTGGGCTCGATGCGCGCACAACCGACTTCCGCCGTGATAGCCACCATGTGCGCCTCCTTCGCGCGGGCAGAGACGACAATGACATGCTAGTTCCTCCTTGCCGGCGTGCTGGAGCACGTGCTTGTCCTCCTCTTTGTACGCTACGTACAGAGACGCGGCTCCACCAGCTGCTCGCGTGCTTGGCAGCGCGGCCGCATGACGAGGAGGGACTGCAGACAACGTGAGCGGGCGAGCCTTCGGCTTCATGGCAAAGGGATGGCGGCGACACGGCGGTGATGGGCGAGAAATTGTTGTCCGGAGCAGGCCGGCGCCGGCATGCGCAACGGCGGCGGTGGCATATTGATTAGTGCGCGTATGGGAGCTTACTTTAGTTTTATATGAGGTTGGTCAAACTTAAAAGAAAACCGTACTAGTACACGTAAACATTAGACTTAGGCAGCGCTTTTATTAAAAAAAATTGAAGTTAGTACCACATCCACGATATGGAATCATGTGCAAGCGCGTGAACCACGGTCGCGCGGGCGATCGAACGGTGCATCACCGTGTTGCACTCGAAGGACATCCACCGAACCTTTTTGTGTGTGTGAAAACAATCCTCGAATATTACTCAACTTTTTTTCCTAGGAAAGTTCTTGACGCTGCAATATTTCCATATATTTGAATTTAGCTCCACTTTGTGTTTATTTGGATTTGGACGTTTTTAGGTGCGCCCTAGTTTTTTTAATACTTATTTTGTGTGTGTGACTGTGAGAGAACGTGTGTATGTGTCCGTATGTGTGTTGTGGCGGAAGGGCAATGTGGAGACGGTGTGCGTGTGATACAGACATAGAGAGGTGTGAATGTGCAAATGATCATGCATGAGTGAGATATAGACATGTCGATACGTTGTGTATACATGAGAGAACGGTCTTCTAGTTTACTTGTGTGTGTGTGTGAGAGAGAGAGAGAGAGAGAGAGAGACAGAGAGACGGAGAGAGAGAGAGGAGCATCCTTAACACAACAACCATCTCTCTCGATTCGTCCGTCCCTCGCACGATCTCATGCAACATATGCATCAACACGCACATTTTGACACCCTCACTCGGCCCCTGCCCACCTCAAGGCCCGCACAATCTCTTCATGAATACCCATTTCTCTCCTTAGGTTTTTTTCGCTCAATATCTGACACACACACACACACACGCACGCACGCAGCACAACACACACACACACACTCCCTCGAGCACACAATTCATCCCCATCCAAGGTTATACGGCGACCACTCTCGCTTGTGCTTCTTTGCACCCCAACATGCACAACACCTCAATCTTCAAAGAGGGCATCGAGCAGATCAAAGACGGCGACCACACCGCGCTAGAGAATGCGGGGTCATTTGGAAGCAGGGTGATGTGACGATGGCTGACTGACTCCTCCCCCCACCCTCTCTCTCTCTTGCACAAAATTACCAATCCCTCTCTCCCCCGCACAAATTTGTCAATCCCTCAACCCATGAGATCCTTCCCCTCTCGTCCATGTTTTTCCAGCTCTCTCATCAAACATGTTGTCTCTTCTCCTTCCGCGTATACAGAATCACGTATATTACATCTCTCCATCTTTCTCACAGACCTAACTTCTTCCTCTCTCTTTCTCTTTCTCTCTCTCTGTCTCGTTAGGTTTGTCTCCTACTCTCTCATCCACATACATACAATCTTTCCCGCCCTATCTGCTCCATCTTCAAAAGCTCTCTCTACACGTTTCATTCACACAATGGGATATGTCAAAATGTTGCTTCTATAATGGCTGATGCAGAGTTTTGGTTGTTTTTGTTGCATCCTACAAAGTAATAACTATGAAATGCATTTAGATTCTCATTTGACTGGGATTATGTGAGTTTGAGCATGTTGTGAAGTACTATAGACCTTGTATACATCTTGGGATTCAACAATGATTGTAACTATTGAATTGTATAGACCATTACATTCGAAGTCAATAGCCTAATATATTTATTTCACAACTTCAACAAATGATTAGTTCACTACAAACTAAGAAAACAAATGTGTACTCCCTCCGTTTTTATTTTAGTCCGCGAATTAGCATTGGTCAAAGTCAAGTTTTGTAAACTCTCAGAAAGCTTATAACAAAAAATATTAACATATACAATAACAAATAAATACCATCAGATTCATTGTTGAATGTACTTCCACATCATACATATTTGTTATGGTAAATGTTTATATTTTTATATAAACTTGGTCAAACTTTAGGAAGTTTGACTTCGGTCAAACCTAATATGCGGAGTTTACTACTACTACTTGCTAGTTGCTTAGCCGAATCACTCAACATGCCACACGGGGAGTCCAGTGTCACAAAATTTTGAGGTCGGCGGGAAAATCTCTCGCGACCCTGATTCGAGCAGTGGGAAGTTACCATCATAGCCTTCGGAACAGATTTACGGACGACGCTTGGTAGGGGGCTATTTTCGTAACTTCAGGTTCACCCTACCCAGCCAGCCCCACCCTGGCACCCAGAGTAGTACACCTGAATACTCCCTATTTTCTATCCCCACCGAAAATAGACTTCTCCACGACACCGCAGCCTTCGTGTTCCTCCCCTTTACATCGGCGCACTCATCCACCGCAGCGCATCTGCCTCATCGACGACCTCGTATGCCGCACTGGAGCCGGTCCACCGTCGTCGTCATAGACGGATCCTCTTCCCCGGCATCGTCTTCCACGGTCTCGGATCTGCCTCCCGGAAGCCGACGCCAAGCACAGAAGTACCACCGTCGTGGACAATGAACTGACTTCCGTTGCCGACCATGACTCACAGAGGCCGCCACGACCATCGTTCTCCTCCTCGATTGGTAATGTGTGTATTGAATCACTTAGCAGTACATGTGCAGTTCCAATTTTTTTCATACCTACCCTTCAATTTTCCTGGGTGCTATTGTTCCCGTAAAAGTAATTGGTTATAGCCTCCATTGTCCAACAGAATATCAGCTTGTAATTGTGCATCGCTCCTGTATCGCGCTATGCTTGGGTAGGTTTTTCATGTGCAACCAGCAGTGTGGCAAATGATGGAAAGGTTTTTAGAACTAGCAAGATGCCCATGCGTTGCACGCATCAAGATGCATTTGTATGAGTAGTTTATCTTGTGGGAGAAAAGGATGAACAAGGGAAGGCCTTATTTGCAAATCTAGAGAGGGGTATGGGTATCTTTTTTTTATCTATCTATGCTGAGAACTATCCTCTACTCTCTAGTATCTACTTCTCGATCTTAGCACTGTAAACGCTTTTTTAAAGCGCTGCGCATTGCGATTCTGTTGGAGATGCTCTAACATGGTAGACGAGTGCTTTAATGTTGCCCACAAGATGCGCGAGTATTACTAGTAGTATTTTTCTTGCCATGTTGAGATTTTAAAACCACGAGTGTGAACATGCAGAGGAGCAATGAAGACCAAACACGGGATATTCGGGACATCTTCAAGGAGCGTGGCAAGTTAAAGAGGAGCTGCACCGAACTTGCAAAATGAGCTTTGGTAAGTAGCACCCTTTCAATTACTTTCATTTAGCCTCGTGTTCTTCGATGTGCATATGTTGTAGTTTCTGTTTCTCTTAAGCGTGGTGTTCTTTGATGTGTAATAAGAAGAGTCTTAATCGTCCTAATGCTTTCATTTTGAACTTGATGTAGGAAGTGGGTGTTCTCACCTTGTAGTCTATTTTTATATTTCTTTTCCTTTTGAATTCACTTCTTCGAGTTCTATTTATCTGGCTTCTACTAAATGGATCTAGGTTTCTCTGAGTATTGATCTAAAAAAGAACTAATTTCGTGTCAGGATGCAGTTCCTGCGAGGAGGGAAGTATGGTCAACCTCGAGATCATGTTTCCAAAATGAGGCTGGATTACACACAAGGTGCCAGTTCCCTGATGATGCTGGATTAGACACAAGGTGCAAATTCCCATATGATGTTGGATTACACACAAGCCAGGTGGAGTCGTCAGCTGTTCGTGTCCTCGTGGCATTAGTAATGGCTGAAAGAAAGCGTGCAACAACCCTTGAGAATGTAGCTGAGTTCCTGAAGAAGCAAAAAGAGCAATCAGATGCTCTCTTCACCCAAGCCAAAGAAGAGATGGAAGAAGACAGAAATAAGCTAGCAGAGGCAGAGCAGGCTAGGCGTCTCCTGCTATCTAAAATTGTTGTCAATACAAAACTTCCTTCATAATAGCTAAGTCCAAATGTTTATCCAGTCAGCATGCCTGTTGTGATGTCCGTGCATCTACTGATGTGGCACAAAATGTTTTTTTCGGGTCATGTAATAACAGCAATTACTTTCCAAACAATAACAGACGAAGCATTGGACATGGTATAGTTCACGCGCAAGCCCGACATTCCAAGTTCAACTTCCACATCAAACTCATGTTCACAGATATCTGCACATTCATATATAATGTCCACAACCATGATTCACTTCAAAGCCAAAAAAATGCGAGGAGAGTTATAAATAAAGAAAAACCTCTACTAGTTCCTGCTACCAGTGTGAGCACAACAAGTCAAGACCATGCGTAAATTAATTATATTTTAGTCATTTTTTGTGTTCTAACATGCATGCCGGCTCGCGGAAAGACGTGTTGCTAGCACACGCGCAGATTAAATGAAGGCAGGCGGGGCAGTCTTAAGCTAGTTGCACGTGGCGAGGAGGCATGCTCAGCCGGGCCTGCAGCGAGTGCGGCCCTCTTGGCCGGCGCGCCGGTTCAATGCCTGCGCTATGTGAGGTCACGTTCGTGTCAGAGCAATCACTCCCTCTAGTCCTTTTTTGTTTGGGTATAATAAATTCTCGTTTTCCATTCACATTTTACAAGTAAAATTCGTGGAGAAACTTTGACCCAAAGTACGATGGGGACTAGTAAACCAGAATGGAGGTAGTAGTTTTTTTAATCAAAGAAGGGTTTCCCCTTCCAATTACTGAAAACCAACATCTAAATCTAAACCATAGTATTTTCCCTAGAACTACCAGGTTCAACATCTCGTAACATAAACCCATACAACCATACGCCAAGGAGGTACGTAGTACTATGAATTCCATTTTCGCTGCATACCAATCATTCTAAAAACTACTTACTACTTGTAACGAGCCATTGAAAATTAGAACTCTTAACCCCGCTAAAAAACGATATTTCAAACGTGGCTACTCAATCTGTGGCAATTGGCGAGCCACCGCGCTCCAAGTCGTTCACCTGTGGTCCCGACCATTGATAATTAACCCACAAGTGTAGGGGATCACAACAGCTTTCGAGGGTGAAGTACAACCCAAATTTATTGATTCGACACAAGGGGAGCCAAAGAATATTCTTGAGTATTAGCAGTTGAGTTGTCAATTCAACCACACCTAGATAACTTAGTATCTGCAGCAAAGTATTTAGTAGCAAGAGTGGTATGATAGTAATGGTAAGAGTAGCAACAGAAAAGATAAATGTTTTTGGGTTTTTGTAGTAGTTGTAATGGTAGCAACGGAAAAGTAAATAAGCGAAGACCAATATGTGAAAAGCTCGTAGGCAATGGATCAATGATGGATAATTATGCCAGATGCGATTCCTCATGCAATAGTTATAACATAGGGTGATATAGAACTAGCTCCACTTCATCAATGTAATGTAGGCATGTATTTCATAAATAGTCACACGTGCTTATGGAAAAGAACTTGCATGACATCTTTTGTCCTACCCTCCCGTGGCGGCGGGGTCCTAGTGGAAACTAAGGGATATTAAGGCCTCCTTTTAATAGAGAACTGGACCAAAGCATTAACACATAGTGAATACATGAACTCCTCAAACTACGGTCCGAGAAGTATCCCGATTATTGTCACTTCGGGGTTGTCAGATCATAACACCTAATAGGTGACTATAAACTTGCAAGATAGGATCAAGAACACACATATATTCATGAAAACATAATAGGTTCAGATCTAAAATCATGGCACTCGGGCCCTAGTGACAAGCATTAAGCATAGCAAATTCATAGCAACATCAATATCAGAACATAGTGGATACTAGGGATCAAACCCTAACAAAACTAACTTGATTACATGGTAAATCTCATCCAACCCATCACCGTCCAGCAAGCCTAGAATGGAATTACTCACGCACGGTGGAGAGCATCATGAAATTGGTGATGGAGGATGGTTGATGATGATGACAGCGACGAATCCCCCTCTCCAAAGCTCCGAACAGACTCCAGATCAGCCCTCCCGAGAGAGATTAGGGCTTGGCGGCGGCTCCGTGTCGTGAAACGCGATGAAACTTTCTCCTTAATTTTTTTCTCCCCGAGATGGTATATATGGAGTTGGAGTTGAGGTCGGAGGAGGTCTGGAGGGGCCACAAGATAGGAGGGCACGCCCCTAGTTGGGGGGCGCCCCCCTGTCTCGTGGACAGCCCGTGGGCCCCCTGACCTTGATTCTTTTGCCAAAAATTCTTATTAAATCTGAAAAGTGCCTCCATGGATTTCCAGGACATTCCGAGAACTTTTCTTTTCTACACATAAAACAACATCATGGCAGTTCTGCTGAAAACAGCATCAGTCCGGGTTAGTTTCATTCAAATCATGCAAGTTAGAGTCCAAAACAAGGGCAAAAGTGTTTGGAAAAGTAGATACGTTGGAGACGTATCAACTCCCCCAAGCTTAAACCTTTGCTTGTCCTCAAGCAGTTCAGTTGACAAACTGAAAGTGATAAAGAAAAACTTTTACAAACTCTGTTTGCTCTTGTTGTTATAAACATGAAAAGCCAGCATTCAAGTTTCAGCAAATATTATGAACTAACCATACTCACAATAACACGTAGGTCTCATAATTACTCATATCAATAGCATAATCAGCTAGCGAGTCATAATAATAAAACTCAGATGACAACACTTTCTCAAAATAATCATAACATGATATAACAAAATGGTATCTCGCTAGCCCTTTCTGAGACCACAAAACATAAATGCAGAGCACCTTTAAAGATCAAGGACTGACTAAACATTGTAATTCATGGTAAAATAGATCCAGTCAAGTCATACCCAATATAAACCAATAATAATGAATGCAAATGACAATGTGCTCTCCAGCGGGTGCTTTTAATAAGAAGGGTACGACTCAACATAAAAGTAAATAGATAGGCCCTTTGCAGAGGGAAGCAGGGATTTGTAGAGGTGCCAGAGCTCGATTTTAAAATAGAGATTGGATAACATTTTGAGCGGCATACTTTCGCTGTCAATGCAACAACTATGAGATGGCTGTATCTTCCATACTACATGCATTATAGGCAGTTCCCAAACATAATGGTAAAGGTTTATACTCCCCCAACCACCAACAAGCATCAATCCATGGCTTTCTCGAAACAACGAGTGCCTCCAACATACAACAGCCCTGGGGGAGTTTTGTTTAATTATTTTGGTTTGCTTTGATCTTTTTGGATCATGTGACTGGGCATCCCGGTTACCGGCCCTTTCTCATGAATGAGGAGCGGAGTCCACTCCTCGTGAGAATAACCCACCTAGCATGGAAGATATAGGCAGCCCTAGTTGAAACATGAGCTGCTCGAGCATACAAAACAGAATTTCATTTGAAGGTTTGGAGTTTGGCACATACAAATTTACTTGGAACGGCAGGTAGATACCGCATATAGGAAGGTATAGTGGACTAAAATGGAACAACTTTGGGGTTTAAGGAGTTTGGATGCACAAGCGGTATTCCCGCTTAGTACAGGCGAAGGCTAGCAAAAGACTGGGAAGCGACCAACTGAGAGAGCGACAACAGTCGTAAGCATGCATTAAAATTAATTCACACCGGATACAAGCATGAGTAGGATATAATCCACCATGAACATAAATATCATGAAGGCTATGTTGATTTGATTCAACTACATGCGTGAACATGTGCCAAGTCGAGTCACTCAATTCATTCAAAGGAGGATACCATCCCATCATATCACATCATAATCATTCTAATAGCATGTTGGCACGCAAGGTAAACCATTATAACTCATAGCTAATCAAGCATGGCACAAGCAACTATAATCTCTAAGTGTCATTGCAAATATGTTTATTTCATAATAGCTGACTCAGGAACGATGAATCATCATATTGACAAAAACAAGAGAGGTCGAGTTCATACCAGCTTTTCTCATCCCAATAAGTCCATCATATATCATCATTATTGCCTTCCATTCGCACGACCGAACGAAGTGTATAATAATAGGAGTGCACGTGCATTGGACTAAGCTGGAATCTGCAAGGATTCAACTCAAGAGAGAAGACAAGTAATATGGGCTCTAAATATAAATAATCAATCATGCATATGAGAGCCACTAAGCATTTTCAATATGGTCTTCTCGACCCCCAGAAGAAAGAAAAGAAAATAAAACTATTTACACGGGAATGCTCCCAACAAGTAAAAGAAGAACGAGAAATCTTTTTGGGTTTTCATTTTAATTTCTACTACAAGCAAGGAAATTAAACTAACAAATTTTTTGGTTTTTCTTAAGGTTTATCAAACACACAAGAGGAAAACTAGAAAAAGAGATTTAAACTAACATGGATAATACAATGAAAGAGTATGAGCATCGACGACTAGTGTGTGAACATGAATGTAAAGTCGGTGAGAAATACGTACTCCCCCAAGCTTAGGCTTTTGGCCTAAGTTGGTTTAATACCGAGGACCGCCTGGCTGATATCCATAAGTGAAACTGGATTGTACTGAGATGCAGATGCAACAGCCTCCTAGGCAGCAACGTGTTAGCGAGCTGCCTCCATTCCCCTCTCATATTCAGTGGCTTCTTCCCTGGTGATAACATATCCTCCTCTTTCCTGATAATCGAAAAGGTAGGGGGCAGGAAGAGTGACAGGGACGATGTTGCGTCTATCATAGATTAGTCGATAATGGAGGAATTGTTCATTCCTCTCAAGAAATTGATGATCAAACATAGCTTCTTTATCTAAATAAGCAGGAGGTACAATCATATCCCCCTCTCATGGAGCTATATTAAGAAAATTTGCCACACGGGTTGCATAAATTCCTCCAAAGAAATTTCCCTTTTTGCTATTATTATGCAACCTACGTGCAACTATTGCCCCCAAGTTATAACCTCTGTAACCAGACACAGCACTCTTGAGGACACAAAGATCAGGAGCACACAAGTGACTTACTTCGTCCTTACTGTTAATGCATTTACCAATAAAGAGAGCAAAGTAATGTATAGCAGGAAAATGAATGCTCCCTATGGTAGCTTGTGCTACGTCCCTAGATTCTCCCATAGTAATACTAGCAAGAAAATCTCTAAATTCAGATTTGTGAGGATCATTGATATTACCCCACTGAGGGAGTTTGCAAGCAGTTGTAAAATCCTCTAAATCCATGGTATAAGATGTATCATAAATATCAAACATAACACTAGGAGAATTACGCGAAGAAATATATTCGAACCTCCGCACAAAGGAATCAGTTAAATGATAATATTGAGGACACTTATCTTGTAAGAAGTCCTCCAGCTCGGCATTACGCACACACGCGTCAAATTCCTCCTTGAAGCCTGCTTCGACCATAAAATCATCAGATGGCCACTCGCAAGCCCTTACATTCGCGTCCCTTGGCAAGTTAACATCTTGTTCATGTATAGCAATCCTGGGCCCTTTCTTTGCCGAGAAACCACCTTGGTACATTCTTCTAAGCATATTTCTTTTTCTGAAAATTTCTGAAATTTTAGTAACTTCAAAATAAAAGTGGATAAAACTAAACAAGATTGATAGCAACTACTCCCACAAGTGCCTAGAACCTATATCATGCATTGGAATTGCTTGGGACCTCAAAAATTTAACATGCAAGCTCAAGAACATGGTCACCTAAGCAGCAAAAAATTGCAATGAATAAAGCACTAGAACAAAAACTAATTGGACCAATGGAGGAGTCACATACCAAGCAACAATCTCCCAAAGCAGTTTTGCGAATAGAGCTTTGAGCTAAAAGATCGAAAATCGCAGCAAAACGAGCTAGAACTCGGGCTTGAGCTAGATGGGGATTTTTTGGGTAGAAGATGAAGTGTGTGGGTGCTGGCATAAGTGGAGGGGAGTCACCAGAGGCCCACGAGATAGGGGGCGCGCCCTACAAGGGGGGCGCCCTCCTCTCTCGTGGCCTGGTGCTTGGCCCTCCTGCAGTGTTTTTAGTGCCTAAAATCCTCAAATATTCCAGAAAAAATCATACTAAATTTGCAGGGCATTTGGAGAACTTTTATTTTTGGACTATATTTTTATTGCACGGATAAATCAGAAAACAGATAGATAATACTATTTTTCTATATTTATTCTAAATAACAGAAAGTAAAAGGATGGTACAGAAGGTTGTGCCTTCTAGTTTCATCCATCTCGTGATCATCAAAATGAATCCACTAACAAGGTTGATCAAGTCTTGTTAACAAACTCATTCCGAATAACACGGAACCGAAGAAATTTCGAACAATACTAAGTTACCTCAACGGGGATATGAAAATCCCCAACAATAAGACTATCCTACTTTTTCTTGACAGTAGGGAGAGGAAATTCAAATCCTCCAAAAATGATAGTTGGAACTTTTTCAATAGAATTGATGCTATGAACTTGAGATTGTTTCCTCGGAAAGTGTACCGTATGCTCATTACCATTAACATGAAAAGTGACATTGCCTTTGTTTCAATCAATAACAGCCCCTGCAGTATTAAAAAAGGTCTACCAAGGATAATAGACATACTATCATCCTCGGGAATATCAAGAATAACAAAGTCCGTTAAAATAGTGACATTTGCAACCGCAAGAGGCACATCCTCACAAATACCGACAGGTATAGCAGTTGATTTATTAGCCATTTGCAAAGATATTTTAGTAGGTGTCAACTTATTCAATTCAAGTCTACGATATAAAGAGAGAGGCATGACACTAACACCGGCTCCAAGATCACATAAAGCAGTTCAAACATAATTTCTTTTAATGGAGCATGGCATAGTTGGTACACCCAGATCTCCAAGTTTCTTTGGTATTCCACTCTTAAAAGTGTAATTAGCAAGCATGGTGGAAATTTCATCTTCCGGTATCTTTCTTTTATTTGTGATGATATCCTTCATATATTTAGCATAAGGATTTGCTTTAAGCATATCAGTTAAGCGCATACGTAAGAAAATGGGCCTAATCATTTCAGCAAAGCGCTCAAAATCCTCATCATCCTTTCACTTGGATGGTTTAGGAGGAAAGGGCATGGGTTTCTGAATCCATGGTTCTCTTTCTTTACCGTGCTTCCTAGCAACAAAATCTCTCTTATCATAACGTTGATTCTTTGATTGTGGGTTATCAAGATCAACAGTAGGTTCAATCTCTACATCATTGTCTTTGCTAGGTTGAGCATCATCATGAACATTATCATTAACATTATTACTAGGTTCATGTTCATCACCTGATTGCGTTTCAGCATCAGAAATATAAATATCATTGGGATTCTCAGGTGTGTCTACAGTAGGTTCACTAGAAGCATGTAAGGTTCTACATTTTGCTTCTTCTTCTTCTTAGAAGAACTAGGTGCCTCTAAATTATTTCTCTGAGAATCTTGCTCGATTCTCTTAGGGTGGCCTTCAGGATACAAAGGTTCCTGAGTCATTCTACCAGTTCTAGTAGCCACTCTAACAACAAAGTCATTTTTATTATTCAATTCATCAAGCAAATAGTTTTGAGCTTTGAGTACTTGCTCACCTTGAGTAGCAACCATAGAAGCATATTTGCTAACGCAGTGAAGTTCAACTTTAACTCTAGCCAGATTATCACCTACGCGTCCTATCTCGAAAGCATTATTCTTTAACTCTCTACCAACATAAGCATTAAAACTTTCTTGTCTAGCCATAAAGTCATCAAATTCATCTAAGCATGGGCTATGAAATTTAGTAGAGGGTATTTCAACTTTATCATATCTATAGAGAGAATTTACCTTTACTACTTGTGTCGGGTTATCAAGACAATGTAGTTCTTCAGGCGGTATATTCAGACCATGTATTTCTTCAATAGGAGGTAAATTCCTAACATCTTCAGCTTTAATACCTTTTTATTTCATTGATTTCTTTGCCTCTTGCATATCTTCAGGACTGAGAAATAAAACACCTCTCTTCTTCAGAGTGGGTTTAGGAATAGGCTCAGGAGTTGGCTCAATTGGTTCAGGAATTACTTCAGGAACTGGCTCGGGAAGAGTCCAATTATTTTCATTAGTCAATGTATTATTCAATAGTATTTCAGCTTCGTCAACTATTCTTTCCCTGAAAACACAACCAGGACAACTATCCAAGTGGTCCTTGGAAGCATCGGTTAGTCCATTATAAAAGATATCAAGTATTTCATTTTTCTTAAGATGATGATCAAGCAAATCATAAAGCAACCGGAGAAGCCTCCCCCAAGCTTGTGGGAGACTCTCTTCTTTGATTTTCACAAAATTATATATTTCCCGCAAGGCAGCTTGTTTCTTATGAGCAGGGAAATATTTAGCAGAGAAGTAATAAATCATATCCTGGGGACTATGCACACAACTAGGAGCAAGAGAATTATACCAAGTCTTAGCATCATCCTTTAATGAGAACGGAAATATCTTAAGGATATATAAATAGCGAGACTTCTCATCATGAGTAAATAGAGTGGCTATATCATTCGACTTGGTAAGATGTGCCACAACAGTTTCAGATTCAAGGCCATAAAAAGGATCAGATTCAACTAAAGTAATAATATCAGGATCAACAGAGAATTCATAATCCTTATCAGTAACACAGATAGGTGAAGTAGCAAAAGTAGGATCGGGTTTCATTCTAGCATTAAGAGACTACTGCTTCCATTTAGCTAATAGTTTCTTAAGATCAGATCTATCATTGCAAGCAAGAATTTCCATAGCAGCTTTTTCATTCATAACATAACCCTTAGGAACAAAACATAATCATTGGGGGAACGTTCATCATCACTATCATCAATAGCATCTTCAATATTTTCATTCCCCCTAACTCTAGCAAGTTGTTCATCAAGAAATTCACCTAATGGCAAAGTAGTATCACGCACAGAAGTAGTTTCATCATGCATAGCAGAAGTGGCATCATCAATAACATGCGACATATCAGAATTCATAGCAGTAGCAGGTTTAGGTGTCGCAAGCCTACTAATAACGGAAGGAGAATCTAGTGTAGAGCTAGATGGCAGTTCCTTACCTCCCCTCGTAGGTGAGGGTAAAATCTTGGTCTTAGCGTCTTTCAAGTTCTTCATAGTGATCAACAGATATAAATCCCAAGTGACTCAGAGAATAGAGCTATGCTCCCCGGCAACGGTGCTAGAAATTAGTCTTGATAACCCACAAGTGTAGGGGATCGCAACAGCTTTCGAGGGTGAAGTACAACCCAAATTTATTGATTCGACACAAGGGGAGCCAAAGAATATTCTTGAGTATTAGTAGTTGAGTTGTCAATTCAACCACACCTGGATAACTTAGTATCTGCAGCAAAGTATTTAGTAGCAAGAGTGGTATGATAGTAATGGTAACAGTAGCAACAGAAAAGATAAATGTTTTGGGGTTTTTGTAGTAGTTGTAATAGTAGCAACAGAAAAGTAAATAGGAGAAGAACAATATGTGAAAAGCTCGTAGGCAATGGATCAGTGATGGATAATTATGCCAGATGCGATTCCTCATGCAATAGTTATAACATAGGGTGATATAGAACTAGCTCCAATTCATCAATGTAATGTAGGCATGTATTTCGTAAATAGTCACACGTGCTTATGGAAAAGAACTTGCATGACATCTTTTGTCCTACCCTCCCGTGGCGGCGGGGTCCTAGTGGAAACTAAGGGATATTAAGGCCTCCTTTTGATAGAGAACCGGACCAAAGCATTAACACATAGTGAATACATGAACTCCTCAAACTACGGTCATCACCGGGAAGTATCCCGATTATTGTCACTTCGGGGTTGTCGGATCATAACACATAATAGGTGACTATAGACTTGCAAGATAGGATCAAGAAAACACATATATTCATGAAAACATAATAGGTTCAGATCTGAAATCATGGCACTCGGGCCCTAGTGACAAGCATTAAGCATAGCAAAGTCATAGCAACATCAATCTCAGAACATAGTGGATACTAGGGATCAGACCCTAACAAAACTAACTTGATTACATGGTAAATCTCATCCAACCCATCACCGTCCAGCAAGCCTACGATGGAATTACTCACGCACGGCGGTGAGCATCATGAAATTGGTGATGGAGGATGGTTGATGATGACGACAGCGATGAATCCCCCTCTTCGGAGCCACGAATGGACTCCAGATCAGCCCTCCCAAGAGAGATTAGGGCTTGGCGGCGGCTCCGTGTCATGAAACGCGATGAAACTTTCTCCTTGATTTTTTTTCTCCTCGAGTCGGTATATATGGAGTTGGAGTTGAGGTCGGAGGAGGTCCGGGGGGGCCACGAGATAGGAGGGCGCGCCCCTAGGGGGGGCGCCCTCCTTGTCTCGTGGACAGCCCATGGGCACCCTGACCTTGATTCTTTCGCCAAAAATTCTTATTAAATCTGAAAAGTGCCTCTGTGGATTTAAAGGACATTCCGAGAACTTTTCTTTTCTACACAAAAAACAACATCATGGCAGTTCTGCTGAAAACAGTGTCAGTTCGGGTTAGTTTCATTCAAATCATGCAAGTTAGAGTCCAAAACAAGGGCAAAAATGTTTGGAAAAGTAGATACGTTGGAGACGTATCAACCATCAACTCCTACAAAGGTGCTCCACCACGTACCCGCGAATGCAGCAATCGTGCACCTAGGGTTTTAGGGTTTATTTGTTAACGTCGCCTTTACATAACACTCATGTATGCGAGACAGCGAGAGGCCGACTGCGTGTGTGCGCCTCTTCTCTTCGTATATGTACTCCACCATTTGTCTAGTGTCCAAAAAATTATAATAACTACTAGCAATGTGCCAATGCGTTGCCACACGATCAAAGTAGATTAATACATATTCACTGATTTGATAGAAAAAAGTCCAGTTTTGAAATACGTATATCACTAAAAATATGTTATGTTTCACTCAAAATATATTCGTTTGGCGGTTTTGATGAGATAAGGGAGGAATATTGTTGGTTTCAAGATTCGAGAAGTGGTATATGTCTAATTTCTACTCTTACTAGCAAGATGCACGTGCGTTGCACAGAACATCAAGATCTTGTGGGAGAAAAGGATGAACAGGGAAGGCCTTATCTGCAAATGTGGTGAAGAGTGTGGGTAAATTGCCATATTTTCCTTCCTATCTGTCAGATATAAATCGGACGACCTACATTGCAGGATGGCAGGCCCACCATCATCACCAACTCTATTTTTTATCCCTACTCTTATAAAAAAGCATTGTCGGTGATGATCGTGTGCCTGCCATCCTGCAATATAGGCCATCCGATCTATCTGACGGATAGGAAGGAAACTATGGCAATTTTGCAAAAAGATACCCACACCCCTCTCCACATTTGCAAATAAGGTCTTCCCTCGTTCATCCTTTTCCCCCACAAGATAAAATACTCATAAAAATGCATCTTGATGTTCCGTGCAATGCATGGGCATCTTGCTAGTTGTTGCAAAAAGCCCATGTGTGTGTGAGAGAGAGGGAGAGTGGAGGAGGACGGAGTGCATGTGTGACAAAGACACAAGTAGTGTGTGTGCGATAGGTATCAGCTTAAAATGAGGCGATAGTGTGTGTGTGCACGGTCGAGAGGGCGTGTCTCAAGAAGGGAAGAAAAAGCTACATAGATACAAGGAGCGGGAGAGAGACATGTATGCGATGGTGGAAGCATGAGTGTGCGGGTGTATAAACCTATCTAGAGGCTAGCTACTCAATAAATGTTTGTGAGAGAAATACGAGTCGGGGTGCGAAAGCAAGAGTTTTGTGTGTGTGAGAGAGAGAGACGGTAGTCAGGAAGGGGAGTGGAAGCAGGAGTTGTGTGTGTGTGTCTGAGAGAGAGAGAGGAGACGGTAGTCGGGGTTGTCTGATCGGTGTTAGTCTGGGATGGAGACGAAAAGGAGACCGCAACAAATGTTGTGTCTACAGGAGAGAGAGAGTAATTTTAGTGGTATGAGTCATATGTAGAGACATATAGGGTGTGTGAGAGAATCCCATAGAGAGAAAGACAAAGTGAAAGACGAGTGGAGACTGTGTGTGTGGCGGTGAAAAAGAAAGCTTAGGTACCGAGTGATACCAGAGAATAGTAGAGACGTGAGAGATAATGAAAACCATGTAATGTATAATGATAGGGAGAGTGTGACACTTCTCAAGGGAGACGTCAGGAGACCATGTTTGCGAGGATAGGAGAAACATGAAGTGAGCGTGCGGGTGAGCTGGAGAAAAGAGAGTGATAGCTACCTGAAGGAGCATGCATGCGAGAGAGATGGGCGTGAAAGGAGTGAACAAAAAAGGGATTCAAATATTTGAATTCGAGATACTCGAACCAAAATTGATCTATCAAACATGCATACTCATATGAATTCATGCACATCTATGTTATTTAATATGTAGATATTACTGATCCATACATTTTAGTAGAACATAATTTGGTTAAATATTTTCGAATTCAACCTTAAGATTTCGAGATCGTTGTATTTGTAAATCATATTATACATATAAAGGAGCAGAATTCTTTGTTGTGCTTTTGAAAGTATATATAAAAAATGATGTATATAGAATGTAATTCCAATTGGAAATGGATCCCGCCCGAAAAAAATTAGTAGAATACAAACGGGATTCGAATTGAGTTGGCACAGTAAACGTGCACTGTGCAAAATTTGAACGAAGCGGGGAAAGTCGCAGTAACCGCCCGAAACCAAAATCTGCGAGATGGAAATCATTACTGCCTATCCCTGCCACGCAAAGCCTATCTGCTGGATATCTATAGGTTTCGATAGGGCTAGGTTTGTAATTTCACCCAAACGTGATGTAACCGCCTCTCACCCGGATTCATACACGGTGGGCGCCAAAACACAGTGTGCCCTCGGCCAAAATCGACTCCCTCCCCGATTCATATTCATACACGGTGGGCGCCAAAAACAAAATCTCGTCGGCAAATATTTGGTGTATGCGAGATTACCGTCCTATCCCCAACCGACTAATGTTGCCGTGATGTAGTAGAAATTTGAAACGGGGGCTAAGTTTGTAAATTTCCTCGTATTTGAGACAAGCGCGCCCTGAATACATGTGAGGGAGTTCCGGATTAGGGGGTGTCCGGATGACCGGACTATGACCTTTGGCCGGACTCCCGGACTATGAAGATACAAGATTGAAGACTTCGTCTCGTGTCCGGATAGGACTTTCCTTGGCGTGGAAGGCAAGCTTGGCAATACAATATGTAGATCTCCTCCCATTGTAACTGACTCTGTGTAACCCTAGCCCTCTCTGGTGTCTATATAAACCGGAGAGATTTAGTCCGTAGGACGAACAACAATCATACCATAGGCTAGCTTCTAGGGTTTAGCGTCTCTGATCTCGTGGTAGATCAACTCTTGTACTACCCATATCATCAATATTAATCAAGCAGGAGTAGGGTTTTACCTCCATCGAGAGGGCCCGAACCTGGGTAAAAACATCGTGTCCCTTGTCTCCTGTTAGCATCCGCCTAGATGCATAGTTCGGGACCCCCTACCCAAGATCCACCGGTTTTGACACCGACATTGGTGCTTTCGTTGAGAGTTCCGCTGTGTCGTCGCCATCAGGAAGGATGCCGCACCCCGTCTTTAAAGACGGCGCTGTTGCTAAAGGAGCTTTGGCTATCGGCCAAACTCTCCAGCTAGGCGGTTTTCTAATGACCGCCTGTTCGGCCACCGCGCCGACGATGACCTCTCGGGTCATCGAAAGAAATCTCCACGTCAACTCGGAGCTCGCCGAGCAGTTAGATCCGATGGAGCTCTCTTCCTTAAACGAGCTCTTGGATCGCATCGCCGCCCCGGGAGTCGCTACAGATTCTCGATCCGAGAGAGATTGACTCTCCCCAGGTCACCCACCACGTCAAAGTGGTGGAGGAACAATGCGGCAAATCTTCGCCCATCCTAAGAACCAGATATGTCCAGATTCCTGACCCCTCCAGGCCGGATACCCGCCGAGGGGAGGACGTCACTCAAGCCCTGAACCTAAAGTCAGGCAGCGGGCCGGATTCATTGGACAACATCCAAGGACACAAGCCTCCGGGTTCGGAAACTTCTCGGCCCCTGAGCCTCAGATTGGCGAGGTTCCGGATTTAATTCCACCCGCCCACCCAAATATAAGGGATCTATCCCAAATTCGGCAAGAGCCAACAGAAACAGTACACCATTACTGGGCCACATTCCTCCTGGTTATGAACAGGATAGAGGACTGTCGTGAGGAGGATGTAATTTCATTCTTCTACAATAATTGTACGGACATCGGGATCCTCAACGCCATAAGTCGCCGTGAAATTACACGCTTCGCTGACTTGGCATCCATAGTACAAAAATATTGTGCGATGGAAAGCATTCGGAAAACCGAAATAAAATTCTGGGACAATCCGGCTCCGAATACAATCCCAGTCCGAAATAAAAGGGCGCATTATCGCCAGGCACCTGGGCCAAACAACAAAAAACAAAAACCCTCTATAGGGTATGGAACCGTACTGAAGGGATGGCTCAATGGACCCTGTAAAATTCATAGTACAGAGGGCGTCACACCAACTCATAGCCTTAGAGCATATTGGATACTCCGGCAGGTGGCCAGAAGTGGCGAGGAGCTTCTAACTCCAGAATCCGCAGAACATCACCCCAGGAATACTAGTACGGTATCAACAGTCTTCGAGACTTTCGCATCAAACAACATGCGGAAACGAACACTCCGCAGCCTTACCGAAGTCTACCAGGTAGCAACAATAAACCCATGGAGTGACACGGCTATTACCTTTAACGCCAGTGACGAACCTAAATTCCGAACAGCCCGAGCACCAGCCGCATTGGTCCTTAGTCCGATAGTGGACGGCTTTCGGCTTACCAAGGTACTCATGGACGGCGGCAGCGGATTGAACCTCATCTATGAGGAAACCCTTCGAAAAATGGAAATAGACTGGAGCCGCATTGAGCGAAGCAACACAACCTTTAGAGGAATAATCCCTAGTCGGGAAGCGTGTTGTACAGGAAAAATCACACTGGATGTGGTGTTCGGCACGCCGGATAATTACAGATCCGAGGAGGTCACATTTCAAGTGGCCCCGTTCAGCAGCGGATACCATGCTCTGTTAGGGCGAGAGGCATTCACAATTTTTCAAGCTATACCCCATTACGGGTACATGAAGCTTAAAATGCCCGGACCCAACGGAATCATCACTCTCGCTAGTGACTCGGACATAGCACTCCGCGCCGAAAACAAGACAGCCGCACTGGCCCTTGAGGCATTGTCCGAAGCCCTAGCGGCCGAGGAACTAACTGCGCTGCGCTCCACGGTGGACAGGGACGATGTGATACTCGACAAAAGATCCAAGTCAACCTCCTTTAAACCGGCAGACGAAATAGTCAAATTCCAAGTCCATCCAATGGACCCTACAAAAACGGCCTCCATCGGGGCACAATTAAACCCTGATGTAGACGCCGCACTACGAGAATTCCTACGCGAAAATTGGGACATCTTTGCCTGGCACCCTTCAGACATGCCAGGAATCCCACGCAGGCTGGCCGAGCACAGCCTGAACATCCTAAAAGGATTCAAGCCTGTTAAGCAGGCTCTTCGGCGTTTCTCTGAACCTAAGAGACAAGCCATGGGAGAGGAGCTAGCCAAACTACTGGAAACCAGATTCATCAGAGATATAAAACATCCGGACTGGCTAGCAAACCTGGTGATGGTACCAAAGAAGGACAAATCCTGGCGCTTATGCGTCGATTTTAAAGACCTCAACAAGGCTTGCCCAAAGGATCCCTTCCCCCTCCCCCGCATTGATCAAATCATCGACGCTACTGCAGGACACGATTCATTGTGTTTCCTCGACGCATACTCTGGCTACCACCAAATTAAGATGGCAGAGCCAGACCAAGCCGCGACGGCATTTATCACCCCATACGGCCCATTCTGCTTCAACACAATGCCCTTCGGGCTCAAAAACGCCGGCGCAACATATCAGCGCATGATCCAGACATGTCTGGCCAACCAGATCGGCAAAACAGTTGAAGCATACGTAGATGACGTGGTCGTCAAAACCAAGCATGTCGAAACTCTAGTAGACGACTTGAGGCTCACGTTCGATAACCTCCGAACATATGACATCAAGCTTAACCCGGAAAAATGCGTTTTCGGCGTACCAGCCGGAAAGCTCCTGGGCTTCATTGTATCCGGTAGAGGAATTGAAGCAAACCCAGCCAAGATCCGAGCTCTGTCACAATTGGACATTCCAAAGGACCTCAAACAAATACAAAAATTGACTGGATGCGTGGCGGCTCTAAGCCGCTTCATCTCCCGCTTGGGAGAAAAAGCATTACCCCTTTATCGCCTCCTCCGGCGCACCGAACACTTCGAGTGGACGGATGCCGCCACAGCCGGACTAGAAGAAATAAAAGCCATATTGGCAACAAACCCGGTCCTGGCCGCGCCTAACATCGGCGAACCAATGTTGTTATACATTGCGGCAACTCATCAAGTTGTAAGCGCAGTGCTCGTCGTTGAACGAGAAATGGACGGACACAAATTCCCTGTCCAGAAACCAGTCTACTACATGTCCACTGTCCTCACTCCATGCAAATCCCGGTACCCGCATTACCAAAAGATAGCGTACGCAGTGTTCATGGCGTCCCGGAAGCTACGACACTACTTTCAAGAGTGTTCAATAACAGTAGCCTCTGAAGTACCTCTTAATGATATTATAAACAACCGCAACGTGACGGGCCGGATTGCCAAATGGGCCATTGAGCTCCTCCCGTTCGACATAACCTATAAGCCACGGCGAGCTATCAAGTCGCAAGTTTTGGCCGACTTTGTCGCTGAATGGACTGAAGCCGAACTCCCTAAAGAGTACGACACATATTCCAACTAGATCATGCACTTCGATGACTCCAAAATGCTAGCGGGTCTGGGGGCTGGCATCGTTCTGACGTCCCCAACAGGAGATACAGTTCAATATGTACTCCAGATTATGTATACGGACTCCAACAATGCAGCCGAATACGAGGCCCTTCTACATGGTCTCCGGATGGCAGTCTCCATGGGCATTCAACGCCTAGAGGTGCGTGGGGATTCGAACCTCGCGATATCCCAAATAAATGGAGACTTTGATGCCAAAGATCCGAAAATGGCAGCTTATCGCAATGCCGTCCTAAAAATGTCAGCTCGGTTCGAAGGGCTCGAATTTCACCATATAGCCCGGGAAAACAATCAGGCAGTAGACGTCTTGGCACGCATCGGCGCAAAGCGCGATGCAGTCCCCCCCCCAACATTTTCTTGGAGAGGCTATTCAAGCCATCCATACAGTGGGAAGGGGAATCCGGAAATAACAATCCGGACCCAGCCGCACCACCTAACATCGAACATTCTGACGTAACTGAAGGCTCTGCCAACGAGGTAACATCCTCAGCCCACATAATAATGGCAGTAATTGCCCCGTGGACAGAACCATTCTTAGCCTACTTAACTAGGCAGGAACTTCCCGAGGCCCAAAATGAGGCACGCTGCATAGTGCGGCGATCTAAAGCCTATAAAGTCCACGAAGGAGAGCTTTATAAGAAAAGCACCACCGGAGTCCTTCAAAGGTGTATCTCCGAAGAGGAAGGGCGGAACCTTCTGGCTGAAATTCATGCCGGACTCGGCGGGCACCATGCCGCAGCCCGGGCCCTTGTAAGCAAGGCCTTACGTACTGGATTTTATTGGCCGACGGCTCGGGCAGATGCTCAGGACTTAGTCCAACGATGCGTCGGTTGCCAATTATTTGCTAACCAAAGCCACATGCCACCTACCGCCCTCCAAACTATACCCATTACCTGGCCTTTTGTGGTCAGGGGGCTTGACATGGTTGGAGCCCTTAAAGGTGGAACCCACAAGCAAAAATACCTACTAGTCATGGTGGAAAAATTCACCAAATGGATAGAGGCCAAGCCTGTTAAGACGGTTGAATCCGGACCGGTGACAGACTTCATATCAGGGGTCGTACACTGTTACGGCGTCCCCCATAGCATCATCACTGATAACGGCACGAACTTTATGACCGACGAGGTTAAACTCTGGTGCAAAAACATGGGCATCAAGCTCGACTACGCTTCAGTCTATCACCCACAAACTAACCGTCAAGTCGAGCGAGCAAATGGTCTAATCATGAGCGGCATCAAACCCAGATTAGTGCGATCCCTCAAGGAATCTAACACGCACTGGGTAGAAGAGCTCGACTCCGTACTCTGGGGGCTGCGGACCACGCCGAATTGCACTACCAGATTCACACCATTCTTTATGGTATATGGCGCAGAGGCAGTCCTGCCCTGCGACATAATTCATGACTCACCTCGCGTGCGCATGTACGAAGAAAGAGAAGCCGAGCTCGATCGGCAGGACAGTTTGGACGCATTGGAGGAGGAGCGCGACGTGGCAAAAGCCCATTCCGCATTCTATCAACAGCAGGCTCGACGATATCAAAGCAGAGAAGTACGGGCCAAAACCTACAATGTTGGCGAACTAGTTCTACACTTTCCGGACAAGAAAAAGGACAAACTCAAGCCCAAATGGGAAGGTCCCTTCATAATCGACCAAGTCCTAACTGGTGGAGCGTACCGTCTGCGAAATGCATCGGATAACCGACTCGAGCCGAACCCATGGAACGCAGCACGCCTACGAAGATTCTACGCCTAGCGCCGGACTCTGTGTTCGTCTCCTTCCTCTATCTATTTTTTACACATTAGTTGCCTTATATTTCTCTCCTTCTCCCTCCTTTTTTCTTACAAGCCTTTAAGGGCTCGCTTGCGCATTGTTCGCACATAATTGACGCGCTACCCGCGCTCATCATACCTGGGGGCTTCTTTATCAGAAGCTTGTATATACGGGCCTCATGCCCAACACATGTGTCACACTTCCGCATGTACCTTTTATTCACCATTATATGCATCGATATGACTTAAGTTTTGGCCAAGCTGGGTTGCCTGGCTCCTGTGCTTACGCCAATGTTCCCGATTGTTCGGCTAGGTGGTAAAGGGAGCACCTCTGCGATTGTTACTGCCGGGTCAGCCGGATGTGTACCTCAGACTGGGTGAAGCCGAAAGCTAGCGTTCTTAAGGGAATATTCGGTCGGTGAACTAAAAGATGATTTTTCACTTGTTTATTTATCCGCCCCCAGATGCTTTTCTGCTTTTTTTTCACAGTCCGGACATGCACTTTAGGGCATGCCTCCCAGGGAAAGGAACCCCTAACGGAACTATTCTCCCTGGAAGATGTTTCTTACTAACCATGTAATATAACATAACTAGTTGGGCACTTGTCTGCTAAAGCACTAATGACCCCTACGCCTGGTCTCCACACATGCCCCGGTTCTTACATAACCGAGAGGGTATTCAGACACACTCTGGACTATTGGGTCCAGAGGTTGAAGCGAAAAGGTCCGCAATGACAAATGATCTACAATCCGGCTAGAAGGCATTTTACATGCCATTTTAAATTACATAGTCAATTTGACTGGGTGTATTCTTCTTCAATACCATCCAACAGGCTGTCCAATTTATAGTCCTGTTGGGAATACTTGGCAGCCAGCTCTACCTGGCCGTACACTAAACTGACAGGGATCTCCTTCCCATCGGGCCCCACAGGTCCGACCTCGGCCATGTGGTTCGGGTCTGTCTTCGTGTACTGCGTCTTCACCGTGGCCTAGGCCTCCCTGGCGCCTTGATGGCAGGCCGATATCTTCCATAATCGGAAGCGCTGCCGCGCTCCCTTTAGCTTCTTTTCAAGCTCTCCAAGGCCTTCGGGCATGGAGAGGGATGGCCACAAAGCCTGGACGACGCCTTGCATCGCCTGCCGAACTCGTTCGTACAGTTGCGACAGCTCGGGAAGAAGGTCACCCGTAGAACCGGGCATTTCCTCCGCAGGCCGACCTGTCAGCATACCTACAGACATAACTCTGTGAATTGACTTCCTCGCCGAACTCTTTTTTCGAAGGTTCGTTCAAGCACTTACTAAAAATGTCGCGTCGAAGCCGCTGATTCTCCTTTACGGAATCCAACAGCTGAGCACGAACATCCTTTAGTTCCTCGCCCAGCTGGGTGTTGGCATCTTGAAGCTTGTTCTTCTCTTGCCTCACCCTCATAAGCACGCTCTTGCCGGCCTTTAACTGGTGCAAGATTTGTTGCTTGTCCGGATCCACTCCCGCGCCATCTGTACTGTTGTTGTCAGAATTGCACACATGCGGCACTTCACAACATACTCATCTTCCATAGCATATATTACCTGAGGGGGTCTCCTTGGCATTCCCCGTGGCGGCTAGTGCGGCCTCAAGTTGGGCCTTTGTAACACCCACGATGTGGCTATATCTCCCACGTGTCGAAGCACGACTTAGAGGCATAACCGCATGGTGGTTTTGTCGCAAGAAGGGTCATCTTCACACAATCCCATGTAATGAACAAGAATGGGATAAAGAGAGTTGTCTTACAATCGCCACTTCACACAATACATAATTAAGATCATACATCATTCAAAACACACACATAGACCGGCTACGGTCAAATCCAAATGAAAAGAAGACAACCCCAAATGCTAGATCCCTAATCGTCCCGACTGGGCACCACTACTGATCATCTGGAAACGATACATAGTAACGACCAAGGGCCTCATCAAACTCCCACTTGAGCTCAGTCGCGCCATCTGTGCTGGTATCCTCGGCACCTACATCTGTTTTGGTAGAATCTGTGAGCCACGGGGACTCAGCAATCTCACACCCGGGAGATCAAGACTATTTAAGCTCATAGGTAGGAAAAGGGGTAATATGGTGGAGCTGCGGCAAGCACTAAGCATATATGGTGGCTAACATACGCAAGTGAGAGCGAGAAGAGAAGCAACACAACGGTCGAGAAGCTAGAAGCGATCAAGAAGTGATCCTGAAACTACTTACGTCAAGCATAACACAAACTGTGTTCACTTCCTTGACTCCGCCGAGAAGAGACCATCACGGCTACACACACGATTGATGCATTTTAATGAAGTCAAGTGTCAAGTTATCTACAACTGGACATTAACAAATTCCTATCTGCCTCATAACCGCGGGCACGGCTTTCGAAAGATAATATACCCTACAGGGGTGTCCCAACTCAGCCCATCACAAGCTCTCACGGTCAATGAAGGATATACCTTCTCCCGGGAAGACCCGATCAGTCTCGGAATCCCGGTTCGCAAGACATTTCGACAATGGTAAAACAAGACCAGCAAAGCCACCCGAATGTGCCGACAAATCCCGATAGGAGCTGCACATATCTTGTTCTCAGGGCACACCGGATTGTCCAAACTTCCGATAGGCCAGCCAAGAGTTGCCCCTGGTGGCCACCGGCGGCTGACAGGTTGGACCAACACTCGGAGGAGCACTGGCCCGGGGGGGTTAAAATAAAGATGACCCTTGGGCTCGCGAAAACGCAAGGGAAAAAGGCTTAGGTGGAAAATGGTAAAACCAAGGTTGGGCCTTGCTGGAGGAGTTTTATTCAAAGCGAACTGTCAAGGGGGTCCCATAAGTCACCCAACCGTGTAAGGAACACAAAATCAAGGAACATAACACCGGTATGACGGAAACTAGGGCGGCAAGAGTGGAACAAGTCACCAGGCATAAGGCCGAGCCTTCCACCCTTTACCAAGTATATAAGGTGCATTAATTAAACAGGAGATATTGTGATATCCCAAAATATCCATGTTCCGACCAGGAACAATCTTCATCTTCACCTGCAACTATCAACGCTATAAGAGGGGCTAAGCAAAAGCGGTGACATAGCCAAACAAAGGTTTGCTAGGACAGGATGGTTAGAGGTTTGACATGGCAATAGGAGGCATGATAAACAGTGGCAGTTAGAGCTAAAATAGCGATAGAGCGAGTACTAGCAAAGCAAAGATAGAAGTGATATCGAAGGTATGGTCATCTTGCCTGCAAGGTTCTCAGAGTTGTCGAAGGCTTGATCCTCGTTAGCGTACTCAACAGGTTCCTCATGCACGTACTCATCTCCCGGCTCTACCCAAAGCAAGAACACAAGCAAAGGAACCACAATAAATCACGGTGCAATGCACAAGCAACATGATGCAATACATGTCATGATATGCGAGATGTGATATGCAATGCATATGCGTGCTCCGGGAGGAAAAGGATGAACAAGGCATCAACTTGGCAAACCAAGTATGCCGCTGGAAAGATGAGATGATTTCGGTTGAAATCGATATGAAGATCACCGGAAACGGATGCACGGTTTGCAAATGGCAAGCAAAACAAGAATGGCGCAAAGCTGCGATCAACAGCATGATGCTACTTAGCATGCAACAAGAAACTATGCTACAGCACCCCAACATAAAAACAAAGCATATGGCAGTGATCTACAGGAGATGCTTAACAAAAGAGGAACATTGAGCTACGGCTAGATCACACCATAACAGGTTCAAACAAGCATGGCAAAAGAGCAAAAATTAGCAGGCTGTACATGGCATAAACAGCATCACGAAGCAATGTTCAGAGCAAGCTATCAACATGCTACATGAACTTATAATAGTAAAACAAGACATGGCATGATTCTACTCAAAGCATAGATCAAAAGTCCCTTACTGACCATGAGCCAAAAAGGACTAGAAGATATGATGGCACCCATGTAAACATAGCAAGTTTCGTTAACAGATTCAGCAAACAGAGCATGGCATTGACAGAATTACGAAGGCATCTTTGTGAGATTGATGCACTCACTACAGAGCATTTCATGATAAACTAAGCATACATCCATCAAGAAGACATGGCATAGAAGCTATACATGGCAAGAACAACATCATAGCATACACGGATCAACTACAACGACCTTGGCCAAATTGAATAACATGTAAACAATCTGCCAGGAAACATTTTGAAGCAAAAGTAGAGCACGAAAATGACATGCTAGACTACTCCAAAATTGCAACCAAGGGCATGAATGGATATAGAAAAACCATATGTTCAACACCCTTACTGAAGTATCTCAAAATATGCATGGATCTCTCTGTAGCATCATGTTTACATGGCATCAAAATATCAGCAGAACAGGGACTAAAATCCGCAATATCACGAAGCCTAGTTCGCATGCTTGTGCTAGTCACCACATTGATCACAAAAATACATGGTAAGCACCTTTGTAAAGATGGAATGGCATAATTCAAAACACATATAGGGCTCAAGTACATAAGATGCACACATCAATCATGGCAAAAATGACAAAAGTGCATGTTCTGATAAGAATCTGAAACTAACATCACATAGCCCTCTTCCAACAGCATTTCGGACATCAAGATGAGCTCAAATTAAAATGATGCAATGATATGAAATGATTTACTCGTCGAGGCGAACAATTCGGTATGCTACACGCCCAAAACGGAGCCACGGGTGCAAAGTTGTGGTGCGATGAACATGCAACAAAATTTCTGACAGAAAAAGATGGTGGATTTCAGGGGAGAAGAAGTCAACCCTAGGATATGGATCTGGATCCGGCTCGACGCGCGGATCGAGGAGGCGCCGGAGCCTCGCCGGAGATGCTGGTGAAGGCCGGAGAAGAGGCCGGGGCGGCCGGATCCGAGGCGAGGATGGTGGAGGGCGGCGCGCGGGACGACAGTGCGCGGCGGCAGGAGCTTGGGGAGGCGGCCCACCGGGCGTGGCGCTCATAGCCGGCGGCGACGGCGGGCGGCCGATGCGGAGGCGGGGGACGGTGCCGGGCGGCGGCGATCCGGCAGCGGATCGACGCGGGCCAGGAGGCGCAGAGGCACGACGGCGGGGCAACGACCGGAGGCGGGAGCGGGCGGCGGCGACGCGGGCCGCGGGGGCCAGGCGCGGGCCCGGCGGGCCGGCGGCGTGGGGGCGGCGGACGCGCCACAGGGCGGCTGCCGGTTTGTCCGGGGCAGCGGGCGGACGTGTCCGGCCCGAATCGGACACGTCCGGCGGCGGGGAGAGGAGCGGGACTAGGTTTAGGGTGGATTTGATCCAAAAATTTCGGGGGGAGGCTATATTTATAGGTAGAAGGAGCTAGGAAGCTCCAAATGAGGTGTAGTTTTCGCCCACACGATCGTGATCCAACAACGGAGAGCATGGAAGTGACTTAGATGGGTTATTGGGCTGTTTTGGAGGGGTGTTGGGCTGCAAGTCAAAAGAGGCCTTTGCGGTTAAGCGGTTAACTGTTGGAGTACCAACCTACCTTCAAATGGCACGAAACTTGACAGGCGGTCTACCGGTGGTATAGCAAGGCCACTTGGCAAGCTTTGGTCCATTCCGAGAACGTTTAACACCCTTACACCCGCACATGAAAAGAGACAAGAGGGGTGCACCGGTGCATGTGGGAGTGCCGGATTGTGAAACGGACAACGGGAAAAATGCTCGGATGTATGAGACGAACACGTATGCAAATGAAATGCACATGATGACATGATATGAGATGCATGACATGAATAAAATGCAAAACAAAAGACAAAACCCAACCACGGAGGGAATATCATAGCACATAGCCGAAAATGGCAAGAGTTGGAGTTACAAAGATGGAAAGTTACATCCGGGGTGTTATAACACTCCACCACTACAAGAGGATCTCGTCCCGAGATCTAGGACTGAAAGAACTCTGGATATTCGGAACAGAGGTGATCCTCGCGCTCCCAGGTGGCTTCTCGGTCGGAATGGTGTGACCATTTCACTTTCAGGAATTTGATTGACTTGTTGCGAGTCTTGCGCTCGGTTTCTTCAAGAATAGCAACGGGGTGCTCATGATAAGAGAGATCTTCTTGGAGGTCGATCTCTTCGAAGTTGATAGTGCGCTCAGGAGTCTTGAAGCACTTGCGAAGCTGTGACACGTGAAACACATCGTGCATGTTCGCGAAGTTGGACGGAAGCTCAAGTTGATAGGCGAGGTCGCCTCTTTTGCCAATGATCTTGAAAGGACCCACGTATCTAGGGGCAAGCTTCCCTTTGATACCGAAATGACGAGTGCCTTTCATTGGAGAGACGCGGAGGTAGACATGGTCTCCGATTTCAAAAGCCAAGTCATGGTGCTTGCTATCATAGTAACTCTTTTGGCGCGATTGCGCGGCTTTGAGGTTCTCATGAATGACTTTGCACATTTCTTCGGCTTATGTGATCAAGTCATTGCCAAGAAGTTGGCGTTCACCTGTCTCGGACCAATTGAGAGGAGTACGGCACTTTCTGCCATAGAGAATTTCGAATGGGGCCTTGCCCGAACTCGCTTGGAAGCTGTTGTTGTAGGAGAACTCGGCATATGGAAGACAATCTTCCCACTTCATACCAAAGGAAATGACACAAGCCCTGAGCATATCTTCAAGGATTTGATTGACTCGCTCAACTTGGCCACTTGTTTGAGGATGGAAAGTTGTGCTGAAACGAATGTTGGTGCCCATGGCCTTCTGAAAGGAGTCCCAGAACTTAGAAGTGAAGATGCTTCCACGATCTGAAGATATCAATTGTGGAATACCATGCAAGGAGACAATTCTGGAGGTGTATAGCTCTGCCAACTGAGCTGCTGTGATAGATTCTTTGATAGGAAGGAAATGAGCCACTTTAGTAAGCTTGTCAATGACAACGAAGATAGCATCATTTCCATGCTTGGATTTAGGAAAACAAGTCACGAAGTCCATATCGATATGGTCAAACTTCCATTCCGGAATAGCAAGAGGTTGCAGGAGACCAGCTGGTCTTTGGTGTTCTACTTTCACCCTTCTGCAGACATCACATTCATTCACGAATTGAACAATCTCTCGCTTCATTCGAGTCCACCAATATGACTGCTTGAGGTCATGGTACATCTTTGTACTTCCAGGATGAATGGATAGGAGGGAATTGTGTGCCTCGTTCATGATGACTTTTCTCAGATCGCCTTTAGGAACCACAATTCGATCCTCGAAGAAAAGAGTATCTTTGTCATCCAAGCGATAGCACTTGTATTTGGGAATGCCCTTGTCAATACCACGTTTCACCTTCTTCACCATGTTTCACCTTCTTCACCTTCTCCACTTTTGATCTTCCAAAGTAGGAGAGACTATGAGGTTGGCAAGAAAGCTTTGAGGAACAACTTGAAGATTCAGCTTGCGGAAAGCTTCACAAAGATCCAGTTGAAATGGCTTGAGAATTATACTGTTGCAATAAGCCTTTCTGCTCAGATCATCTGCAATCACATTTGCCTTGCCAGGAGTATATTCAATACTCGGATTGTACTCTTGAATCATCTCGACCCATCGAGTTTGCCTGAGGTTGAGGTTGGGTTGAGTGAAGATATACTTGAGGCTCTTGTGATCGGTGAAAATGTCCACTTGCCTTCCCAATAAGAGATGTCTCCATGTTATGAAAGCATGGACAACTGCCGCCAATTCAAGATCATGAGTGGGGTAGTTCTTTTCGTTGGGCTTCAACTGACGAGGGGTATAGGCCACAACTTTTTTCTCTTGCATTAACACAGCACCGAGACCTTGAAGAGAAGCATCACAGAACACTTCGAATGGCTTGGATTCATCAGGAGGAGTCAAGACAGGAGCTGTGACTAGCTTCTCTTTGAGGGTGTTGAAAGCGACGTCACACTTAGGCGTCCAGACATACTTGACATGCTTCTGGAGGAGGTTGGAAAGAGGCTTTGCAATCTTAGAGAAGTTCTCAACGAATCTTCGGCAATAGCTTGCAAGACCAAGAAAGTTGCGGAGCTGTTTGACATTCTGAGGAGATTCCCAATTCACAACTGCAGACACCTTCGTGGGATTAACAGCAATGCCCTTGGCGGAGATGATATGACCAAGATAAAGAACTTCATCAAGCCAGAACTCACATTTGGAAAACTTCGCATAGAATTGATGCTCTCTGAGCTTGTCGAGCACCAATCGCAAATGTTTGGCATGATCCTGCTTATTCTTGGAGAAGACCAGGATATCATCGAGATACACCAGAACGAATTCATTGGTGTAGGGGTTGAAGATAAAGTTCATCATGCGAGAGAACGTTGGAGGAGCATTGACAAGGCCGAAAGACATGACAGTATATTCATAAGAACCATAGCTTGTTCTGAATGCTGTCTTGGGAATATCTTGTTCACGAATGCGAATCTGATGATAACCCATACGAAGGTCAAGCTTGGAGAATACTTTAGCACCTTTGGGTTGCTCGAAAAGCTCATTGATGTTGGGAAGTGGATACTTGTTCTTGATTGTCTTCTTGTTCGATGGACGGTAATCGACGCAAAGTCGGTCCGTGCCATCCTTCTTCTGGACAAAAAGAACTCCACAACCCCATGGAGATGAACTCGGTCTGATCAAACCCAGACGCTCTTGTTCATCGAGCTGTTTCTTCAATTCCTTCAGCTCCTTGGGTCCAAGCTTGTATGGACGCTTGCAAACGGGCTCAGTTCCAGGCTCAAGATCAATAACGAACTCGACTGGTCGATGAGGAGGCATACCCGGAAGCTCTTTTGGAAATACATCTTGGTACTCACAAACGACTGGAATTTGAGAAATAGCATCCAACTCGCCCTTCTCATTGAGAGAAAACAACCGAATGGTGTCATCGCGAGCGGCATAGATGATAACATCCTCAGAAGGGTGTGTCAATTGAATTTGCCTGGCAGCACAATCAAGCTGAGCCTTGTGCTTAGAAAGCCAGTCCATCCCGAGAATTAGATCAATATCAGAGTCACCAAGAACAACTGGAGAAGACAGAAATTTATAGTCGCCCATCTTAATGGAAACATCCGGAACCATGTAGCTTGCGTTCATGCATTTACCCGGAGAGACAACTACTAACGGTCTAGGCAATTCTTGGAAATACAACTCATGCTTAGAAGCAAATGGTCTTGAGATGAAACTAAGCGATGCACCAGTATCAAATAAGACTTTTGCAGGAATATCATTAACAGGAAGATTACACATGATCACATCTGAAGAATCCTCTGCCTGAGCTGCATTCATCATGTTGACCTTTGCAAACTTGGAATTATGCTTGACCACTGCATTGCTTGAAGATCTCACAAGAGGAGGAGGAGGAAGGCGCCTTTGATTGAAGCATTTGTTTGCATAGTGACCTTTCTGCTGGCACTTATTGCAAGTCACTTCTGAGAGCGGGCGATGATAAGGAGCATTAGACCTTGGAGCTTGAGGCTGAGACTTGTTCTGTGAGCTTGGGTTGGGTGGGTGGGAAGATCCACGACCACCTGAGTTCTTCTGCTGGTAAGGCTGACGAAACGGAGGAGGGGGAAGGTAGAACTTCTGCTGCTTAGCTGCCACTTGTGAGGAAGAAGAAGACTGGACTGCATCCCTGATTCTCTTCTTAGAAGCCTCACACTTGAGCTGAGCACCTTCTTGCTTGAGTGCCATATTGTAGAATTGATCAAACTGAGTAGGCTCAACAAGAACGAGAGCTAACTGCAGATCCTCTCTAAGGCCACCTCTGAATTGATAGATCATACTCTTCTCATCAGGAACATCTTGCTTAGCGAAGCGAGCAAGTTTCTGAAACTGCTTGTTGTATTCGTACACTGACATGTTGCCTTGCTTGAGATTGCGGAACTCCTCACGCTTGCTCTCAACAACACTGGTAGGAATGTGGTGAGCTTTAAAGTCCCGACAGAAATCAGTCCAAGTAATCACTCGACCTCCTCTAGAATCCTTGTATTGCTGGAACCAATCAGCTGCTTGGTCCTTGAGCTGAAAAGAAGCGAACTTGACATAGTCCTCAGGCCTGACATTGCTGCATTCAAAATGCTTGTTGATATCCACGAGCCAATCATCGGCGTCTGTGGCTTCGACACAGTAGCTGAAAGACTTCGGCTGATTTGCAAGGAATTGGTTGAGGGTAGGAAATTGAGGCTGATGATTGAACTGCCCTTGACCTTGATTCCCTTGGTTGCCTTGGCCTTGGTTGCACTCTTGCATGAGCTGGATCATCATCTGGGCATTGGCGTTTGTGGCTGCTGAGGGAGTCCTGGATTAGGGGGTGTCCGGATAGCCGGACTACCATCATCAGACGGACTATCATCATCGACCGGACTCCAAGACTATGAAGATACAAGATTAAAGACTTCGTCCCGTTTCCGGATGGGACTTTCCTTGGCGTGGAAGGCAAGCTTGGCGATACGGATACGTAGATCTCCTACCATTGTAACCGACTCTATGTAACCCTAGCCCTCTCCGGTGTCTATATAAACCGGATGGCTCTAGTCCGTAGGACACAACAACAACCCTTACAATCATACCATAGGCTAGCTTCTAGGGTTTACCTCCTTGATCTCGTGGTAGATCCACTCTTGTAAACATCCACAATATCAATATCAATCAAGCAGGACGTAGGGTTTTACCTCCATCAAGAGGGCCCGAACCTGGGTAAAACATCGTTTCCCTTGTCTCCTGTTACCATCCGCCTAGACGCACAGTTCGGGACCCCCTACCCGAGATCCACCGGTTTTGACACCGACATTGGTGCTTTCATTGAGAGTTCCTCTGTGTCGTCACCGATAGGCTTGATGGCCTCCTCAATCGACAATGATGCAGTCCTGGGTGAGACTTTTCTCCCCGGACAGATCTTCGTATTCGGCGGCTTCGCACTGCGGGCCAACTCACTTGGCCATCTGGAGCAGATCGAAAGCTACGCCCCTGGCCGTCAGGTCAAGTTTGGAAGCCTAAACTTCATGGCCGATATCCGCGGGGACTTGATCTTTGATGGACCTGAGCCACAGCCGAGCGTGCCGCGCTGTCACGATGGGCACAACCTAACTCTGCCGCCGGACAGCACCTTGGAGGCCGCACACAAATCCGCTCTGACCCATAGTCTGGAGCCGATCGCTCAGATCGAGGACGGATGGCTGGACACCGCCTCGGGAGCTGCAACTTCTACAGCGATGGAGCCAAACACTTACCTTGTCCCGCATAAAGCTCATGACTCCGAGGTGCCAGACTCTCTGCCGGACTCCGAACCTCCTGCGCCCCTGCCAGTCGAATCCGATTGGGCGCCGATCATGGGATTCACCGCTGCGGACATCTTTCAGCACTCACCCTTCGGCGATATCTTAAATTTGCTGAAGCATCTCTCGCTATCCGGAGAGCCCTGGCCGAACTACGGCCAGGATGGTTGGGGCGCGGATGACGAAGAAATTCAGAGCCCACCCACCACCCACTTCGTAGCCACCGTCGATGATCTAACCGACGTACTCGACTACGACTCCGAAGACATCGACGGTATGGACGACGATGCCGGAGACTATCAAGAACCAGTGCCTACAGGACACTGGAAGACCACCTCGTCATACGACATATACATGGTGGACACCCCAAAAGATGGGGACGGCGAAGAAGCAACGGAGGCCGATTCCTTAAAGAAACAGCCCAAGCGCCGACGTCAGCGGCGCCGCTCTAAATCCCGCCACAGCAAGAATGGAGATTCCGGCACAGGAGATAATAACACCCCAGAAAGTGCCGAAGACAACCCCCTCCAGCACGATCCAGCGTAGGAGGAGGCAGAAGCAAGCCCTCACGAGAGGGCGGCAGACAAAGAGGTCGAGGATGATAATTACTTACCTCCCTCCGGAGACGAGGCAAGCCTCGACGACGACGAATTCGTCGTGCCTGAGGATCCCGTCGAACAAGAGCGTTTCAGACGCAGGCTAATGGCCACGGGAAACAGCCTAAAGAAAAAGCAGCAATAGCTTCAAGCTGATCAAGACCTACTGGCTGATAGATGGACCGAGGTCCTCGCGGCCGAAGAGTATGAACTCGAATGCCCCTCCAAAAGTTACCCAAAACGCAAGTTGCTCCCCCGACTAGAGGAGGAAGCGTACAAACCTGCATCACCAGCGCACAATATGGCAGACCGACCACCTCGTGGCCGCGACAGAGAGGCGTGCAAGCCCTCCACCAAAACCGTACCCCGGCATCGCTCAAAAAGCATGAAGCCACGAGGGAACGCGCCGGACTTGCGGGATATATTGGAGGACAAGGAAAGACAATCCAGATCTATCTATGGATCACGTGGGCGCCCCAAGACCCACGACGAATACCGTCGTGCCAGATACAACTACTCCGGCCGGGCCGAACACAGTAGACAACGCTCTCTCGAGCTATGTCGCGATATTGCTCAATACAGAGGCGCCGCACACCCACTATGCTTCACTAACGAAGTAATGGATCATCAAATCCCTGAAGGGTTTAAACCCGTTAATATCGAATCCTACGATGGCACAACAGACCCCGCGGTTTGGATTGAGGATTATCTCCTCCATATACATATGGCCCGCGGCAACGATCTTCACGCCATCAAATATCTCCCGCTCAAGCTTAAAGGACCAGCTCGGCATTGGCTTAACAGCCTGCCCGCAGAGTCAATTGGATGCTGGGAAGACCTGGAAGCCGCATTCCTCGACAACTTCCAGGGCACGTATGTGCGACCACCGGACGCAGATGACCTAAGCCACATAATCCAGCAGCCAGACGAATCGGCCAAGCAATTCTGGACACGTATCTTAACAAAGAAAAATCAAATCGTCGACTGTCCGGATGCAGAGGCCCTCGCTGCCTTCAAACATTACATCCGCGACGAGTGGCTAGCCCGGCACCTAGGACAGGAGAAGCCGAAATCCATGGCAGCCCTCACATCACTCATGACCCGCTTCTGTGCGGGAGAGGATAGCTGGCTAGCTCGCAGCAACAACCTCAGCAAAAACGCTGGCAGTCCGGATACCAAGGACCGCAATGGCAGGTCGCGCCAAAACAAAAACAAACGCCGCATTAACGGCGACAGCAATGAGGATACGGCAGTCAACGCCGGATTCCGAGGCTCCAAGCCTGGTCAACGGAAGAAGCCATTCAAAAGAACCACTCCGGGCCCGTCCAATTTGGACCGAATACTCGACCGCTCCTGTCAAATACATGGAAACCCCGAAAAGCCAGCTAACCACACCAACAGAGATTGTTGGGTATTCAAGCAGGCAGGCAAATTAATCGCCGAAAACAATGACAAGGGGCTACACAGCGATGATGAGGAAGAGACCCGGTCGCCGAACAACAGAGGACAAAAGGGATTCCCCCCTCAAGTTCGGACGGTAAACATGATATACGCAACGCATATACCCAAGAGGGAGCGGAAGCGTGCACTAAGGGACGTATACGCGATGGAGCCAGTCGCCCCAAAATTCAACCCATGGTCCTCTTGCCCGATCACTTTCGATCGAAGAGACCATCCGACCAGTATCCGCCATGGCGGATTCGCCGCATTGGTTTTAGACCCAATCGTCGATGGATTTCACCTCACGAGAGTCCTGAATGGACGGCGGCAGTAGCCTGAACCTGCTTTATCAGGATACAGTGCGCAAGATGGGCATAGACCCTTCAAGGATTAAACCTACAAAGACAACCTTCAAAGGCGTCATACCAGGTGTCGAGGCCAGTTGTACAGGCTCAGTTACACTGGAAGTGGTCTTCGGATCCCCGGATAATTTCCGAAGCGAGGAGTTAATCTTCGACATAGTCCCATTCCGCAGTGGCTATCACGCTCTGCTCGGACGAACCGCGTTCGCAAAATTCAACGCGGTGCCGCATTATGCATACCTTAAGCTCAAGATGCCAGGCCCTCGTGGAGTCATCACGGTCAATGGAAACACGGAACGCTCCCTCCGAACGGAGGAACATACAGCGGCTCTCACGGCAGAAGTACAGAGCAGCCTTTTAAGGCAATTTTCGAGTCCGGCCGTTAAACGACCGGACACGGCCAAACGCGCCCGGAGCAACATCAACCAAGACCACCTGGCACGTTCCGAGCACGCGTAGCAATGCGGCCTCAACCCCAGCCCTCGCACAATTGTAAGACAAACTCTCCGCGTACATAATTACGCCCTGGAGATACCATGGGCATAGGGGGAGAGGCACAACCACAACAGACCCAGAGTGCGGTTCGACCACACCAGGGGCTCCCAAGTGTGTCGCTCTTTTTATCTTTTATTTCTCTCTTTTTTATACAGAACTCTGTCCGGCGGCGAACCTGCCGAACTCATGATGCAACAGCCAGGGAGGGACAAAGGCTGCGACGAACACTCAGGTGGTCTCCATTACGAGCATTAAATTTGTTAAATACACCATTCCGCGGCCTACCCCTGGAGGGAGACGCCTTTAATTCGTCCAATCCCTTGCTTTCCGCACTATTTGTATCATTCCGCACTCATAGCATATCTTCTCGAATAAAATGCAGCACTTTTTGCCCATAATTGCATTACCTTATATATATATGTTCATTTACGACATGTTGCATCCGTACATTTTGGTACGGCCAAATACACCAGGGGCTTATGTTCCCCGCATTATGGTGTGATAAAGTCCGAACACTTTCACAAGTGCGGCACCCCGAACTTATAGCATTATATGAATCGGCTCCGAATCATGTCTTGGGTCAATAGTTGGGTTTGCCCGGCTCCCAAGTTTGGCACCTTACGTTCCGTTCTATCGGCTAAGGTAGCACTGGGAGAACCACTGCGATTGCGCCCCGGTTGAGCCGGGTTAACGCCTCAGTGGAGAAAGCTAAAACTGACTGTCATGATAAGGCGAGAGACTGGTCGCTGTTCGAGAGGTCTTTTCGGGTCCTTAAAGACCTACGCCGCTTCGAGCGAAGTACCGGATAATGTCCGACGAAGGCGTGGATAGCGCCCCGAATTCGGTCTTCCGAATACTAGGGGCTTCGCCGAAATTTAAAATTATAGAATTCTATGGCTAAGTGAGAGTGTTCAAGCACTATAAGTCCGGTTGCCTTGTTCGTTGTGTTGAGCGCCTCCCTAGATGGACCCAAAAATGGGAACAAGAGTGCTCAAGTTTATCCCGAACACCCCAGCACTCGTGGCATGGGGGCTGAAGCCGACGACTTGCCATCTCTCAGATTTAATAAACGGCCGCACAGAAGGTAATATTTTAAATTAACAAGCGTTGCTTAGCGCATATGAACAAAGTTTTCAGCGCACAGGATAACACATTGCGAATTTACTCAATAATTACATCCCTGGGGCACTCATCCGCAATCTTGCGGGCACCCTTCAGGACAGTCTTATAGTACATCTCGGGCGTACGATATTCCTTGCCCGCTGGTGGCGCGTCAGTGATTAGCTTCTCCGCATCCAGCTTGCCCCAATGCACCTTTGCGCGGGCAAGGGCCCGACGAGCACCTTCAATACAGGCGGAGCGCTTGATAACCTCCACCCAGGGGCACGCATCCACCAACCGTCGCACGAGGCCGAAGTAGCTCCCAGGCATGGCCTCTCCAGGCCACAGCCGGACTATGAGGCCCTTCATGGCCTGCTCGGCCACCTTGTGGAGCTCGACCAGCTGCTTCAGCTGGTCGCTAGGGGGCACCGGATGGCCGGCCTCAGCATACTGAGACCAGAAGACCTTCTCCGTTGAGCTCCCCTCCTCGGCTCGGTAGAATGCGGCGGCATCAGACACGCTGCGAGGCAGATCTGCAAACGCCCCTGGAGAGCTCCGAATTCGGGTAAGTAACACGTAATTTACATTCACATGCTTGCTTTGCATGAAAAATGCCTTACCCGCCGCTATCTTCCTCACCAACTCAATCTCCTGAAGGGACTTATGGGCATCGGCCTTGGCAGTTTTGGCACTTTCGAGAGCCGAGGCAAGCTCGGACTCTCGAGTCTTTGAGTCACGCTCCAAACTCTCATGCTTTTCCATGAGAGCCTGGAGCTCTTGCCGAACCACCGCCACCCGCGCCTCCTGCTTTTCTCGCTCTGCCCGTTCCGCGGCCGCATTGCGTTCGGCCGCGGACACGGCCTCCTTCAGGGTCGCCACCTCGTTCGTGGCCCCTGCAGTACCCATGTTATCCTTGTTATTTTTTGTTGCAACCTAAATCCTTTTCTGTAAGGTACAAGTTCAAAGTGGTGTTACTCACCTTCTTTGTCCTGGAGCTGCTTCTTGGCGCGGCCGAGCTCTTGCTCGGACCGCTCGAGCTCCTGCTTCAAAGCACCGACCTCCGCAGTCAGTGCGGCAGAGGTCAGCAGCGCAGCCTGCAACCCATATTGACATAATTTTTTAGCAACCCTGCGTATATCTTCTTTTTTTTCAGATCCTCAGTCCGGCTTTTCTTTCCGAACACCGAACCGAGCATCAGGGGCTACTGTCTATGCGGTATTACATTGCATATTTTTAACTTCTTACCTCAAAGCCTGATAGAAGGCTATTGCAGGCTTCGGTCAGCCCGCTCTTGGCAAGCTGTACCTTCTGAATCACCGCACTCATAATAGTGCGGTGTTCTTCCTCGATGGAAGCGCTCTGAGCGCCTCCAACAAATTGTCCGGCGCCTCCGGTTGGACGGAAGCCGCCGGCGTCACGGTCTTGCCCTTCGTGCGAAGGGGCCGCCGGCCGGACTCCGGAACCATTGCGGGTTCTGATGTGGAGTCCGGCGCAAAGTCCGGGAGGCCGCCTTGTGGCGCCTCCGGAGCCTCCCCCTGAGGGGTCCCCTCTTGGGATCCCACCTCGGCGTCCTCGGTGTCGCGAGTGGTGGAGGCGGTCGGGATGGAGTCTACATCCGACGGAGCCAACGACCCGCTCGATGAAGCGGGGAGATCATCATTGGCCGGACTACAGGCAGCATGCGGCATCAGAATGACACTATGTGACGCAGAAAAAGAAATTATAAATCATTCAGGAATCCGGATACTTACGATCTCGCCGGAGGCCTGGCCCTTGAAGGCCATTCTTCCTCGCCAACATTGATGTTGGCGGAGCTGTCCGGGGGAATAGTCCTTCCCCTCTTGGACCCTTCGGCCTCCTCTGTTGGGGAAGCCTTCCTCTTCCTCTCTCCCTCCTCTGGGAGAGAGTCCTCTTTCTCCTCCTCGTTTTCGGGGGAGGAGTCCGCCCCGGAGTCGTCGGATACCTGAAAACGGGAACTCTTTTGAGCACCCGTGGCCTCCTTCTTGGCCTTCTTCTCCGGCACCACGTGCGGTGCCGGAACCAGCAGCCTCGCTAGAAGGGCGTCTACTGGGTTTTCTGGCATAGGAGCCGGGCAGATAATCTGCTCCGCCTTCCTCATCCAGTCCTGTCAAAGGAAAAGGGGAAATTAAAACCCGCATAGAGTCAAACTATGAAAAGCAAGTGTCCTGTAAAGGGGTAGAATCACTTACCTCGTCGGCTTGGCGCTGCGAGCGAAATCCGCGATCTTCGGTCGCGGATGTGGGGGCTTCGGCGCCCTTAAACAGCACCCTCCAGGCGCCTTCGCACGTCGTGTCGAAGAGCCCGCTCAGCGCCTGGTGCTGTTCCGGATTGAACTCCCAGAGATTGAATGCCCGCTCCTGGCATGGGAGAATCCGGCGGACGAGCATCACCATGACCATGTTAACCAGCCTAAGCTTCTTCACCAGCTTCTGGATACAGGATTGGAGTCCCGTCAGCTCCTCCGAACTACCCCACAGCAAGCCCTTCTCTTTCCAAGAGGTGAGCTGCGTGGGGATACCGGATCTGAACTCGGGGGCTGCCGCCCACGTAGGGTCGCGCGGCTCGGTGATATAGAACTACCCCGATTGCCACCCCTTGACGGATTCCACGAAGGCCCCTTCGAACCAAAGGACGTTTGGCATCTTGCCCAACATGGCGCCTCTGCACTCCGCTTGAGTGCCCTTCACTACCTTCGGCTTGACATTGAAGGTCTTGAGCCACAAGCCGAAGTGGGGCTGGATGCAGAGGAAGGCCTCGCACACGACGATAAACGCCGAGATGTTGAGGATGAAGTTCGGCGCCAGATCATGGAAATCCAGGCCGTAGTAGAACATGAGCCCCCGGACAAAGGGGTGAAGTGGAAAGCCCAGTCCGCGGAGGAAGTGGGGAAGAAAAATGACCCTCTCATGGGGCCTGGGGGTGGGGATGAGCTGCCCCTCGTCGGGCAGCCGGTGCGCGATGTCGCCGGACAGGTAGCCGGCGCTGCGCAGTCTTTCGATGTGCTCCTCCGTAACGGAGGAGGTCATCCACTTGCCTCCCGCTCCAGACATAACTGGGGAAGGTTGAGACGAGATGTGCGGGCTTGGGCGCTGGAGCTCGAGTGCGCGGAGATGGATAAGCAAAGGAGGAAGAAGGCGTAGGTGAAAAGGTGAATCCTTATCCCTTATATGGGCGGGCGAAGTCTACGCGTCCCCCACCGGCCTGGTAAAACTCGCTTATCCCCCAAGCGTCACCATCAATGGCACGGTTGGGTTACCCACGTCCGTATTGATGAGAATCCCGAATTAAGGGGGAACACGATCTCTGCTTCGACAAGACGTGCCAAGGAAACCGCTTCGCTAAATGCGCTGAGGTGGTAGAGTAAAAAACGATTCAAGTAATGGCTTGGTAGTGGCGTGACGTCACGCCGCAAAAAACGTCAGCAGATTGAACTTATGTATATATTATTCTCTCTACGGTGGAATGTGGAATTTATTTTGCAGAGCAGGACACTATCCTGGTGTTCACAATCTTCTATTCGGAGGAGGAACCCGCCTTGCAATGCCAAGCAATATACACGCCGGACTTGTCGTCATTGAAGCCTGGTTCAGGGGCTACTGAGGGAGTCCTGGATTAGGGGGTGTCCGGATAGCCGGACTACCATCATCAGCCGGACTATCATCATCGACCGGACTCCAAGACTATGAAGATACAAGATTGAAGACTTCGTCCCGTGTCTGGATGGGACTTTCCTTGGCGTGGAGGGCAAGCTTGGCGATACGGATACGTAGATCTCCTACCATTGTAACCGACTCTATGTAACCCTAGCCCTCTCCGGTGTCTATATAAACCGGATGGCTCTAGTCCGCAGGACACAACAACAACCCTTACAATCATACCATAGGCTAGCTTCTAGGGTTTAGCCTCCTTGATCTTGTGGTAGATCCACTCTTGTAAACATCCACAATATCAATATCAATCAAGCAGGACGTAGGGTTTTACCTCCATCAAGAGGGCCCGAACCTGGGTAAAACACCGTGTCCCTTGTCTCCTGTTACCATCCGCCTAGACGCACAGTTTGGGACCCCCTACCCGAGATCCGCCGGTTTTGACACCGACAGCTGCCATCAAAGCTTGCCATGCCTCCGGAGGCGGAGGTGGAGGTGGAGGGTTCGCCTGACTCCCATCATTGCATTCTAGATTCTGATGCGTTGGCGGAGCCATCCAGAAGAGGGTGACATCCATTAGCATCTTGATAGACAGATAGACAAGTTGAATCAACGGATAGAAATTGCAACATATAGTCTTCACAATAAACATTCGAACAAGGATGAACGAATGAATTCCCAAAGCTAACATCACACATCCATTAAGGTGAGAAGCCAGTTGATAAGAGATTGATGAATGCAATAAACATGGTACAACTGGAACAAATAAGTGGTAAGGATTACCCAATCACAAACCAAATATCTGCGGGAAGAAATGCTAGAGCTACTTGAATCCCACCTATAAACTCCCTAAACTTTCTGGTTATGCAATCAGGTGTTGGGGATACAGGGGAAGCAATATATCTCACCCAAACTAACAATCCCTACATCCAGCTATATCCATCCGTCAACACATAACCAAGGAACCTTCGGAAATCGTGTACCTCAACCTTCGAAAAGCATTTGGTATACGAGTTATGGCAATACTCCCGAACTCCCGCCCCAGTACTGGGCGGCGTCGAGGTTATCTCATGAACAACTGCATAAAAGAGATTTTTGATGTCGGCAAAACTCAGGTATTCCAGAACTGCAACGATAAAATTGTGACGACAACACCTCGGAGCTCAACTCCCCGGGTCAAAGCCACATAATAGACAGGAGGCACCAAGAACAATGTTCTCGTCACAAAACCATAGGAACGATTCCAAGATACCCGCGTGATCCTAAAAAAATTTAGTGAAATTTGAGGAGAGGAAAGTCAAAACATCTACGTCAGGAGACCTCACCAGAGCGACGAAGGGACCGAGGAGTAAAAAGAATCCTACTCTCTGATATATATAATCCTAAGACTCAAAACATTTTTGTTCTAGACTCAACAACGCCAGCAAACAATCAAGCAGGGGGCTCCTAAGTCGGGGATGGCTCTGATTACCAACTTGTAACATCCGCACACGAAAAGAGACAAGAGGGGTGCACCGGTGCATGTGGGAGTGCCGGATTGCGAAACAGACAACGGGGAAAATGCTCGGATGCATGAGACGAACACGTATGCAAATGAAATGCACATGATGACATGATATGAGATGCATGACATGAATAAAATGCAAAACAAAAGACAAAACCCAACCACGGAGGGAATATCATAGCACATATCCGAAAATGGGAAGAGTTGGAGTTACAAAGATGGAAAGTTACATCCGGGTGTTACAGCCTTGCACTCTTCCAGCTCCTGGGATAGTTGCGTATGCTTTTTTGTAAGATCCTGCATAACAAATGATCCTTAAATCAGTTATTTTAACTGTTTCAAGTCTCAGGGGCTACTGACATATATAACCATCAGATTTACTCACCCGTATGTCTTTTACATACTGCTCTGTGGCTCTGGCTAGACCATTTTGAGCGGCATGGAGGTACGCATCTCCCTTATTAAAGGCGTCCAACGCCTCTTGGAAAAAACATGCGTCACGAAGAACAGTCTGGTGACGCCTGTGGCTTATGGCACTCTCCACCTCTGAATTGGTGGCAGATAGCCCGTCCATGTCCTCTGTCGGAGGAGCGTCCGGTGCGCGCCCCGTGTTCGCCTCCGCTTTCGGACCCGGCCTTGAAGCCTGGCCGGTGGATATAGTCTGGCGGGCACTCTTCTTCCTAAAGAGAGCATGAGCGTTAGTGTGCCTTGAAGGCATAAACCCTGGGCATTAAAGTCGCACACCGCATCGTTGCGCCGGCGTCTCGATCCGGTCCACACTTCTTTTTAGCCTGCTAGGCCTTGATGGCCCTTGTTGGCTAACCACCGCGGGCTCGGCCATTCGCCTCAAGGACTTCCCCTACAAAAAACGCCATTGGTATACGGCGATCAAAAATAAGCACGGATGGATCCTCTTGAAAGTACTGGGACTTTGGTCTCGGTTACCTTTGAGGCTGGAAGTAGTCCGGGATAATCGGCCGTAATGGCCACTAAGGTGTTGTCCTTACTCAATTGAGTTCCGGGTCCTCGGGTTGTGGAGGAGGGTTGTTTATCTCCTTTACAGTCTGGTGTAGCTCCTGCGTTAAAATTGCTAGACTAAGTACTTAACTATGGGAATATGAAAACAGATAGGCAAGTGAAAGTGTTCGCTTACCCAGCTTGGAGGATCGTACGTAGAGAATCCGCCCCGTGGGTTGACCCAGAGGAATTCCTCCTCTTCTCCCTTGTACAAAGCAAATAAGATCTTCGTTAGGGTGGCAGCCGAATCTGGCCCCTTGCGACCGCACCGGGTGGCGTCGTCCTCCCCGTTGAAATCCCACATGGGGTGGCCTCTGTACTAAATTGGCTGCACCCCCCGCGTAATGGATGTGGCCATGACCTCGATCATGGTCAGTCCAGAATGAGCTAACAACCTTATCCGACTCATCAAGTAAAGGATGTCCCTATCAGTTTCCCTCTGAGGGCTCCGTGGACACCAGCTCAGGCGTTTCTTCAAGGGAGCATTATTGAACTCAGGGAGGCCGATCCGTATAGGGTCCGGCAGGGGGACGTCTTCTATATAAAACCATTCTGAAGGCCAGTCCTCGGACACCTTCTTTGGGGTTCCGGATAGATATCCGGTCCCAGTGATGCGCCATAGTTCGGCTCCGCCCACTTGATAAATCGACCCCTCCTGAGAACGGGGCACGAGGCAGAACAACTTCTTCCACAGCGTGAAATGGGCCTCGATGCCCAAAAACAGCTCGCAAAGGGCCACGAAGCCCGCAATATGCAATATGGAGGCAGGCATGAGGTCGTGTAGCTGGAGGCCATAGAACTCCAGGAGCCCCCAGAGAAACGAATGAATTGGAAATCCGAGCCCTCTTATTAAATAAGGGACAAGGCATACCCGCTCTCCTTTGGAGGGATTGGGGACGCTCTCCGCCTGCTCTCCGCCATTATAGGTGGCGATCCCGGCTCGAACTGGGACCATGTATGCTGGGGGGAGGAGCCCCTTGGTTTGGAGCGCTACTAGCTCGTTGTCCGGGACGGAACACCTCTCCCAATCTCCAGGCCAAGGGCTGGAGGGGCGAGAGGAGGAGCTGCTTTGACCGGCCATGATGGAATGGATCTCTGTCGAATGCGCTCCGATGAATGCTCGTGGAGGGATGATGGTGTGATTCGGATCTAAATCCCCGTCTCTTTTATAGGCGGCCCATTTGCACAGCTAGGGGGGTAAATGAAAAAAGAACCCCTGTCTTTTCGCATTCTTTTGACACATGGAAGATGGCCATTATTGGGCGCGGAAGCCAAGGAGCGCAACATTCATCAGAAGCCGGATACTATTCGACAAGTATATGGGATTTGGAGAAGAACCCACCTTGCAATGCTGAAGACAAATCTACGCGCCGGACTCATCGTCATTTGAAGCCTCGTTCGGGGGCTACTGAGGGAGTTCTGGATTAGGGGGTGTCCGGATGACCGGACTATGACCTTTGGCCGGACTCCCGGACTATGAAGATACAAGATTGAAGACTTCGTCCCATGTCCGGATAGGACTTTCCTTGGCGTGGAAGGCAAGCTTGGCGATACGATATGTAGATCTCATCCCATTGTAACCGACTCGGTGTAACCCTAGCCCTCTCCGGTGTCTATATAAACCGGAGAGATTTAGTCCGTAGGATGAACAACAATCATACCATAGGCTAGCTTCTAGGGTTTAGCCTCTCTGATCTCGTGGTAGATCAACTCTTGTACTACCCATATCATCAATATCAATCAAGCAGGAGTAGGGTTTTACCTCCATCGAGAGGGCCCGAACCTGGGTAAAAACATCGTGTCCCTTGTCTCCTGTTACCATCCGCCTAGACGCACAGTTCGGAACCCCCTACCCGAGATCCACCGGTTTTGACACCAACAACATGGTTCCCCCCTTCCTCTCTACCTCCCTTTTCCCCATTCATACTCCGTGGGCGCCAAAACACCCTCTCCACCCCACCCTCCTCCGTCCGCTGCCGTCCGCCACCCCATCCACCGCTGTCCTCCTCCACCATGCCGGAGCTGATACCCCGACGCCGCCGTCCATTACAAGAGATCGACCTCTCTCATCCACGCCTTCGGACCGGGATCCTTGCATCCCGTCCTCTCGCTTCATCCCCGCTCGTCCACCTTGCCGGCGCGGCTCCTACGACCGTCCCGTCCACCGTGCCCCGCCGCCACCGTCTACCCTCCTAGATCTGCGTCCACGCCGCCGACAGCCATCACTATCGCAGCACCGTCAAATTCTCAGCAGATGCATACACGGCGCCGCACCAGAGGCGGTACTCTTTAGTATCTGCTCAACTTATTTATCGCAGCAAGAAATAGATCGCCACTGCTTTACTCTGATTTCTTGTCTTGGTTGCAAAGTTGCCTTTGTCCGGTTTGCACCTTCAGATCCGCCATGGCACGCTCAACACTATACTCCCAATGCTTATGGTTTTCCCCTTTTATATTCCACACTAGTTAAATCATAGTAGACTAAATTTCAAAATTGGGTCAGTCGATTTTTCAGTGCTCGCCGGAGTTCGCCGGTGCGATCCAAGGGGCTCGGGTGGTTGTGGGGCCTTGCCGAACAAAGAAAACTCGGTGCGGATGGGGGTAGGGGTGGCGTAGGAACACAAGCGATGGGGGCCGGTGGTCCGGCCGGCGGCCCATGCGGTGTTCTGTATGGGAAGAATCAGAGACGAGGAAGAAGAGGGGTTAGGAGACGTAGGATCGTCATCCAACCGCCTGAAATGGTCGAGAGACAGCTGGGAGTTGCATTCTTAATGCTCTCTGGTTCATCATGTGTGGGCACTGCGCAACCAACATTTTATTATTCAAAATCTGCTTGCTCTTCTTTACCATGTTCCTCTTCCGTTCTTCTTTAATATGTACTCTCTCCGTTCCTAAATACAAGTCTTTGTATAGATTCCACCATGGACTACATAAGGAGCAAAATGAGTGAATCTACACTCTAAAATGTATCTGGATACATCTGTATGTGATCCATAGTGGAAATCTCTACCAAGACTTATATTTTGGAACGGAGGGAGTATGCTAGTAGTATAGTATGTTCCTTGTACTGAAGATGAGCAGGGACATTTGCAGCGTAGAGATCTATACGGTCGGTTGTGATGGACACTTTGAGCCTCTTTGATTCGTAGGATCTTGTAAACATAGGAATAGGATTTGTAGTGGCCTGCCCACTTGAATCCTATAAGAATAGCAAGGAAATGCGCGGAGCTGTGTCGCCTATGAGAGTTATACTGATATTAACAGTACCGCACCTTCACTTGAAGAGAGCTGGTATCCGAAGCCTTTCTAGTCGTGCCGGCAATACTAGCACATATATTCCAGCAAGTTCCACTTTGCTGATTTTACTCTGATGCTTAAGGTTTTCCCGTTATATCTACACTATGATCTGTGTAGATGCTTTGTGTCGCACTAGCAGCAGTCCACTCTTGAAGCTAAACACTACAATGACTTACAAAATTGGCACCAAGGCATTGAGTGACATTCTGGATGCAATGAAACTCATATGCTCCCCACCTGTTGACTCTTGTTCAGAATATGATCCTAATGACAAACCTCGAGGAGTTAAAGGCAGATGGCCTGTCCTGTTCACCCATCAAGGTGCCTATTCTAATTTGGCAATGTTTTGTTGATTGTGGGTATCTTGCATATGTTGTCTTGCATTTCTTCTACTTTGTTGCACCGCCATCTGCTTAGTTTACTCATCATATATGTCGAGATGCCATGCCCATCCATTATCAATACATATTCCATCTGTCATCATACCATGTTTTTCCACTCAAATGTTGTTCGTGTGCATCAGACATCAAAAAGGAAGAGGGTGATTGCCGAACATGAAGGAGCACCAGCAAAGTCCTTGAAAAACGTGGTGGTTCCAGAGAAATCAGACAGCACCCCACTTATATTGGTTGTACAACCAGTGACACAAAACGTAGGACCGACTCCAGCAGACTGTACCCATACTTCATTGGCCACACCACTAGCCCCACCACACAGGACTTGCACTCCAGCAAAAGGTATACCGATTTCATTTGCCATAGCACCAGCTGTACCACAGAAAAATCCCACTCCAGCAAAAAGTACAGCAAGTCCACCGGCCGAAGACCTATCCCAACTGTAGAGATGGCCAATTCATGCAGATTGGAACCCCTTTCCATTTATTCCCGGTTTAAAAGACAATGCTTTCAATGTTGTTAGGGACTACGTGCATATATTCCCATCATGGGAAGATTATTGTGAAGAGAAACACCATTTTCACATCTTCCTGTCCAACTTATGTGTAAGTGCTATTATTCATGGTTATTATTTTCCTGTTTTCTGCTGATTGAACACATCAATGTTTTACATTACATTGTTGTAACTAGGCGAGGGTCAATCGGATAGTCATGACGAGCAAAGCTTGCTTGTGCTTTTCAAGGAAGCATTGCAGCAGTATTGGTGTTACCTGAGGAAATCACACTTTGGTGGCAAATCTATAAACGAATTTCCGGTGAAGTCTCCTGTGCTAAATTTTGAAGACATTGAATGGAAAAACCTTGTTATGCACTGGTCTCGTTCCCAGGATGAGGTACTGTCTATGAAATCACATGACAATTTGAACTTCTACTTTTCCGCATGTGCCTTACGGATCTTGTTTGCAGGAAATCTGCTCGAAGAAGAATTTCGGTTTGAAAAGAACGACAGGATATCGCAAATATGCTGCTCACTGCTATGCTCTTCTTAGTACCTGTTGTCCTGTATCACTATACTTGCATACATACCTGGTTCATTATGTGACAGCAGTATGCATGATAGCTTGCTTATCAATTGTTTGCTCCAAATTATCTGATCTGTATGAATGGTTACATTAGTGTAGAATATATCCAATGCCAATGTTTTTTTAGCTCTGCATTGTTCTTGTAAGTACATGCTGTCCTTTATCAGTGTACTTATAATGACAGGTAGTTGTTCATGTACCATCACTCTGCAGCTTATTTTCCTTTGCCCTCCATTTTCTACACATCAGATCTATATTTACTCCTACCATAAGGTTGGTAATGAAGAAGTTTAGCTGTGCATTGCTCTTGGTTGTACCTTTTGCCTGTATCGCTCCACTTACATTTATAGCTACTTGGTTATGTAGCATCACTCTTCATCTTATCTTAAATATTCCACATTTTTTCGTATATTATCACATCTATATTTACTCTTAACAAAATGTAGAATAAGGGCAATGCTTATGAAGAAGATTCTGTGGTAAACTTCTTGAATTCCCCCCCCCCCATCAGCATGGACAAGGCCTTTATAGAGCCTGTCTTCACCAATAATGTAAGTTTGTCCATCTCAAGCCTTCAAACTTTTTTGTATATATTTGGTTAGGCATGACTGCAACAGCTGTTTATTTTTGGTGTTTGCATCAAATTGCATGTTTAAAGTTTATTATGTAGTTCATAAACAAAAGTTTGTCCTTTCTCAATTTAAGTTTTCAGTTGTACAACCAAGGAGTCCTTATTCATACCATGTAAATTAAACTATACAGATCAAGTGATCTTCTTTTGCACTGCATGTATGCTTCTATTCTTCATCCATAATCCAGTGGTGTGGTGAACCTACCCACTACAGCACAATGTCATATTCTGCAATGTCTTAACTATGAACAATGTCATATCATTCTACTACTCCCTCCGTCCAAAAATACTTGTCATTGAAATGGATGTATCTAGATGTATTTTAGTTCTAGACACATCCATTTTGATGACAAGTAATTCCGGATAGAGGGAGTATTATTTAAACCGTCTCTTTATTTGCCAATCTGAAATGGGATAAATTGACAGTACACTAACCATTGATACTTATGAGTTCTTGATCTGTAATCCAGTGGTGTCGTGAAGCTGCCAACTCCTTCACAATGTCATTTCCTGCCATGTCTTGACCTGAACAATACCATATTGTGTTAATGCAATTTTAAACTGTGTCACTTTATTCGTCAGTAAGAAATGTGATGAACTGTCAGCACTGATACTTTTATGTGCAAAACCTGTCATCTATCTACTTGTTTATCTTTCAGAGTGAGGAAGATTTAAGTGTTGAACAAGCGCAGTCTCATCATCTTGCTCAGCTGCTTGCGCTGCAGCTCCCCGGCAGGGCTAACCTTTCTTGAACTCTATTGAAGTGTTGTCAGTTTTGTATATTATTTTGTCGGCGTGTTTATTTGCACTGGTGGCAATCTTTGATGCCCAGTGTATGTAATATGTTGTCTGCTTGTGCTTTATTATCATAGTGGCGAACTTTGATGCCCAGTGGATGTAATATGCTGTAATTTCTTTATTGTATAGTCTAGGTTTTTTCTTATTCACGATGTTGCAGTTATTTTACTGTATATATATCCTGTCTTCGCAGTAAACCGGCCAAACCGTAAAATTACGGTACATAATCGGGTCGTCATGCAATCACGATGTAGGTTGGGCCTGAAACGTGTCGAACAGCTAACGGGCCGGCAGCAGCCCGAAATGAACCCCGGCCCATGATTGTGCGAATCAAATCACGGGCTTTTAACAGGCCAAAATTGTCTCGGTCCTTGTTTGGCCCAATCAGATATCGCCTGCGAGCAGGCCGGATGCAAACCGGGCCGTAGTTAGGCCCAACTATATGACGGGCATTTAACAGGCCGAAATTAATATAGGGCCGAAATGTTAAACGGGTCCTTAAGAGGCCAAAACAAATGTCAGGCCGAATTACTAAGTGGGCCCCTAGCAAGTGGGCCCAAAAGCATAGTGTCCAGTTGACGGGCCAAATCTGATATGGGCCATAATTGAGCCCATAGCCTCTTAAAGGGTCGTACCTGATCTGGGCCGTAATGTGGCCCAGAACGTGGTAGGCTTTTAACGGGCCGGATCTCATATGGGCCACTATTAGGCCCGGAACATGGCAGGCCATTAATGGACTGGATCAAATATGGGCCGGCATTTGGCCCAAAACATGGCAGCCAGTTAATGGGCCGGCCTACTGGGGTCCTCAAATTCTTGTGGGCCTAAAGATGGGCCGGCCCGTTAATGTCGGCGAAATCTCGTGGGCCTTTATCCGGGCCGGCCCATTATGATCCGCAAGAATCTTGTAGGCCTTTACCTGGGCCGACCCATTATGGCACACAAACATCTTGTGGGCCTTTACCTGGGTCGGCCCATTATGACCCACAAAATCTTGTGGGCCATTAGCTGGGCCAGCCCATTATGGTCCGCAAAATCTTGTGGGCCTTTAGCTGGGCCGGCCCATTATGGTCCGCAAAATCTTGTGGGCCTTTAGTTGGGCCGGCCCATTTAAACTTGATGGGATGGTCCACGTGTCAACATATCATATGCGTGTCTCGCCCATTGGATGAGTGACACTTGTGCTAGCGCGGACCTGACACGTGTCTCCTCCAGCCAATGATGATTTTACATGTGGAAAATCCCCATCGGTCGGGGCTGTTAACGAGTTATCGGATCCAAAACCCAACCCGATAGCTTAACGACGTTCAGTTACGGTGGATGCCATGTGTCAGTCACCCTTGACGAAAGCACTTCTGTGACGCGCGATTTATCATCATGGAAGTGGACACTTCCGTGATGATAATTTTGGTAATGTCATGGAACACTTCTACGATAGCACATGTATGACTATCTTGATTTTGTCATAAATTTGTCATGGAGGTACATGCATGACAAAAAATGCGACCTACTGTGACAAACACATATCATCACAGAAGTGTATTTTTTTTGTAGTGATGGGAAGCCGGACACTGCTCGTTGCAACATGAACTCTGGGATTTGGAGAAGAACCCGCCTTGCAATGCCGAAGACAATCTGCGTGTCAGACTCATCGTCATTGAAGCCTGGTCCAGGGGCTACTGAGGGACTCCTGGATTAGGGGGTCCTCGGACAGCCAGACTATATGCTTATGCCAGACTGTTGTACAATGAAGATACAAGATTGAAGACTTCGTCCCGTGTCCGGGTGGGACTCTCCTTTGCGTGGAAGGCAAGCTTGGCAATTCAGATGTGTAGATCTCATTCTCTGTAACCGACTCTGTCTAACCCTAGCCCCCTCCGGTGTCTATATAAACCAGAGGGTTTAGTCCGTAGGACAACAACAATCATAATCATAGGCTAGCTTCTAGGGTTTAGCCTCTATGATCTCGTGGTAGATCAACTCTTGTAATACTCATATCATCAAGATCAATTAAGCAGGAAGTAGGGTATTACCTCCATAGAGAGGGCCGGAACCTGGGTAAACATTGTGTCCCCCGTCTCCTATTACCATTAGCCTTAGATGCACAATTTGGGACCCCCTACCCGAGATCCACCGGTTTTGACACCGACAACATCCACCACCAAGTCCTTGCTTCCGGTCATATGATTTGTGGCTCCACTATCGAGCAACCATGATCCCCCACCGGAAGCAAACACCTACAAGAGATCAATGCTTGGTTTTAGGTACCCATTTTGTGATGGGTCCTTTGATGTTAGTAACAAGGGGCTTAGGAGTCCAAATAGACAATTCAATGTACTCATAAGGAGAACCAACAAATTTAGCATAAACATGCCCATCACTAGCACGGCACAACACATAAGAAGGTTTAAAGTTGTCGGCTTTGTTGGAAGGGGTGGCATTGCCCTTTTTGACATCACCACCCTTCACATTGTTCTTATTCTCCTTTGGAGCACCCTCTCCCGCCTTCACAAAAGTTTACTTGAGAGGAGGAGGTCATTCGGTCTTGTCATTCTTCTGCTTGTTCTCGGACTTGGGTGCAAACCCAACTCCCTCCTTGGCCACAACTTCCTTATGATTGCTCAAAAGGTCATTGAGATTCTTCTCACCTTGTATGCACGACACAAGGCCTTTCTTAAGTTGCTCCTTCAACTTTGCATTCTCCTCCACAAGATGCACATGCTCACAACACAGGTTAGTAGCATTCGCATTATCAATTAATACCATATGACGAAAAGTGGCTTTCTCCTTGGTTAGCTTCACTTGGAGTTGATCATGAGACTCCTTGAGGCTAGCATGAGCACCCTTCAAGACCTTGTGGGCCTTGTCAAGTATATCAAACTCCTCCTTGAGTCTAGCATGGTCAACCCCAAGTTTAGCCTTCTCGGAATATAGCACACGAGATACAACAAGAGCATGATCAAGATCTTTATTTTATTTAGCATGGTCATCGTTGTGTAACTCCTCAAGAGCCAAATGATGAACACGCTCTTTCTCAAGTGCATTAGCGAGATCCCATATCTCATCGGCATAGTCACGACTATGACCTTCCATCTTAGAGATGGTTTCTTCATGAGCCTCGATCATGTCATTGGCTTCACCAAGTTTTTCCAAGAGAGCAACGAAGTGCTTCTTGGATTTGCCCTTGAGCTTACTCATAAAAGACTCAAATTCATTTACTTCCTCATTAGACCCCTCACTTTCATCAATGTAATCCGTCAAGGAGGGATTAGTAATGATGGTGGTTTTGATGTTGGGGGTTACCTTGTTGGTAGCTTTAGCCATGAGGCACTTGGCGGTGATGTTCTCGTTGGGTGAGTCGAAGAGGGACACCTGTGGAGTTGTGGCAATGGCCATGGAGGCAATGGCCATGGCTTCACTATCTTCATCATCATCATCATCATCATGGTATTCTTCTTGAGCCACCAACCCTTTAGTTGGAGTCTTCTTGGTGAAGTTGTTCTTGTTGGGGAAGGACCTAGCTTTGTCTTTTCGGATGAGCTTGCCACCATTGTCTTCCCTCTTCTCATAAGGGCACTCTGCAACAAAATGGCTCACATTGCCACAATTGTAGCATGTTCTCACACATTGCTTGCCCTTGAAGCCACTTGAGTTATTCTTGTTGAAGTTGGGCCTTGTGTTCTTCTTGCTCCAAAATTTCCTTGAAGCAAGAGCCATATGCTCATGATAATCATATTTCGTATATTCGGGGTTGCTCTCCTCTTCTTCCTCTTCATCCTCTTCTTCCATAATAACCTTGGCCTTCAAGGAAAGGTTGGGCTTCTTTGCTCTTTGGGAACGCAACACCGCATTGTCGGCGGTCTTGTCTGTCGGCGTTCTGGGAACGGGGGTACCCAGACTTGCCTGGCTGCGACCTGCGGCGTGGCTCAAGGAGTGGCCTAGTATGGCCCGTCTTCATCAACATGAGATTAAGACCCTCACGAGGGGCCAAGCCTCGCGGGGCGGACGACAGGAAGCTTCCTCGGGCACGGCCTCATCAGGCTGGCTCGCGAGGAGGCGGAGAGATCAAGGCGGGGTACCTCACGACGTGCCCGTGACGCAAGCCATGACGACCCAAGTCAGGCAGGCGCCAGGCGGGCACCAGCCTGCGCAGAGTCCTTGTTTCCTCTTTGGTGCAAAGGGAGCAAGCGCAGGCAAGAGTATCAAGCAAAGGCAACCATTTCGGTGCAACAAGACCAAGACCAGCAGAACGGCAGGATGGAGGTCATCGTGGAGCCCAAGCCGGTGTCATCGCGAGAGTCTTTGGCAGGCGAGGACCGACTTTAGTCAGGATAAGTGTACTAGATGTTCCCCTTCAAAATGGCCAATTGTTGGCGCCCTTCCCGCTCAATATTTGGGAAGAGGCCCAGGGCCTCGCTCTATAAATAGGACTAGCCACCCCCAGGGTAGAGGCATCTGGAGATCGATCTGAGGATCGAGCGGTTGAACCCTAGCCAGAACCACCAACCCAAGAACACCCCTTGCGAGGTATTTCTTCCTTGTATTGTTCATCATCAGCCCCTGAGGCAATCCACCACACCACAAACTAGAGTAGGGTATTACACCACAATGGTGGCCCGAACTAGTATAAACCTTGTGTCCCTTGTGTTGCTCTTCGTGTAGTTTAGATCCTTGTGAGGCGACAAGACATAGGTAGGTAGGAGGTGCGATCTCCGCGTGCACCCCAGAGTTCGAATCTAGAGGATCTGCCGGAACCCGAAATCCAACATTTGGCGCGCTAGGTAGGGGTGCACCGGAATCCGCCTTCCATCGCCCTGTTTTTCGCCGTCCCTCGCATCCATGTCAGACGCTCGTTGAGACCGCGCCGAGCGCCGGGCCGCCCTCGCCACTCGCGTCGCCCAGACGGCCCCCGTCGGCGGGTGCCGCCATCGTTCCCCGTCGCCTGCCGTCAACACCGCCACTGGCCCGGCGGGGAACGAGCAGCAGGCATCGTCTGTGCATCCTTCGGTGCAGCTAGAAGGCCGCACCGCCACCCCATCGCTGACTTCAGCCGGTTCCTCGTCCCACACCCGTCGCGCTCCTGCCGACGCGCACGCCGCGCTGCTCCTGGTGCGGGAACTCCTGCACTACCGTCCCGTCGACGACCTCTACGATGAGTGGCTCGCCCGCATCACCGAGCTCGTCAGCGTCGCTGGGGGCTCCCCTGCTCCATCCCTCTCGCTGCACCACGCCCGACTTGCGCGGGCAAGGAAGCTCCGGGGGCACCTCAGCTGCCTCTCCCTCAAGAAGGCGCCTTGGCCCCAAGGCGCGTGGCCCCTGGACGGAACCCGCTCCGTCCGGCACCAGCACAGGAAGAGAAGAGATGCCAAGAGATCCCTCGTCCCCCAGAAGCTGCCCGGGTGCTCCCCGTGCCGGCCCGTCACGACCACGCTCCTGCTCCAGCGCGCCAAGACCCCGCGCTGCTCCTCGCGGCAGTGCACGGAGACTTCCAAGATCAAGCCCTCCGTCACCTAAGGCCTCCCGTGGCCACTACAGGCTGTCGTGCCTTCACCGCCGAGCTGCGCAGCGTGGCCTGGCCGGGCAAGTTCAAGCCAGATTTGCCCCCACACTACAATGGCACGGCCGACCCTGCGGAGTTCCTCCAACTCTATGAGCTGGGCATCGAAGCCGCCAACGGGGACGAGAAGGTCATTGCGAACTGGTTCCCCATGGCGCTCAAGGACGGTGCCCGCACCTGGCTCCTGAACCTGGCTCCTGGCACGATTTCCTCCTGGGACAAGATGCGCACTCGGTTTATCGCCAATTTCCAAGGCACATGCGACCGGCCCCCGGCCATGAGCGACTTGCGCCGCATCAAGCAGCAGCCAGGAGAGACCCTGCAGAAGTTTATCCAGCGTTTCAACAACGCTCGCCACAAGATCCCCAGGGTGTCTGAGGAGGCCATCATCTCAGCCTTCTCTGACGGTGTGCGTGACGTCAAGACGAAAGAAGAGCTTGCGATCCATGAAGATCTGTGCACCTCCCTTGAGCTGTTCAACTTGGCAACCAAGTGCGCAAGGGCTGAGGAAGGACGCCTTTCCCTCCTCGAGATGCCAGCTGCCGACCTATAAGAGAAGAAGCCCAAGGTCAAGGACGTGAAGCGCAAGGGGGCGGCCGTACTTGCAGCGGAACTGGACACCAAGCGGGGAAGGGATCAGCCTGAGTCATCCAAGGGCAGCCGGTATTGCGTGTACCACGACCTCCACACCCACAACACCAACGAATGCCAAGAGCTCCGGGCCGTGCGGGACGTGCGCGCCGGCCGACGCCCCGAGCGCAATGACTGGGGCTATGGCCGAGGAGGAGGAAGAGGTGGAGGATGATGGGAAGACCGTGGCCCTCGCCAAGGGTGGCGCGACCGACCTCGTGAGGACCGCTGGCAGGACCAGCCCTGCGAGGGAGGCTGGAGGGATCAGCCTCGCAAGGATCGTCCGGAAGGCAACGCGGGCCTCCCTCCTCTGCCACCACAACCAAGGAGGAACGAAGACCATCATCAGGACGAGGGGGCTGGGGGCTTCCAGGAGCCGCGCGCAATCGGTTGCATCTTGGGCGGAGCTCAAGCCCCAGCCTCTGAGTGCATCTTCAAGCAGTTTGCTCGCAAAGTGAATGCAATCCTCCCCAAGCTCGAAGCCACGCGCCCCCTCAGGTGGTCAGCATGTGCCATCACGTTCAGTTCAGCAGATCAGCTCAAGTGCGCAGCCACAGCCGGAGTCCTCCCGATGCTTTGTTCCCCGATCATCAGCAATGTGCAAGTCACCAGGACCCTCATCAATGGCAGGGCGGGGCTCAATGTCCTGTCCGTCGAGACATTCAACAATCTCCAAGTGCCATACAACCAGCTTCAGCCAACCAAGCCTTTCTCAGGAGTCACCAATGGTTCCACAGTCCCGATAGGGCAGGTCCGCCTTCCTGTCACCTTCGGGAAGCGCGACAACTACCGCACTGAGCTCATTGACTTCGACGTCGCGCTCATCCGCCTGCCATACAATGCCATCCTTGGGTACCCAGCTCTGGCCAAGTTCATGGCCGTGACTCATCATGGTTACAATGTCCTCAAGATGCTAGGAAGCGGTGGAGTCATCACAGTGCCTTGTGAAGAGAGAGACGCGGTGTGTTCTTTGGAGCATGCCTTTCAAGCCACATCAATTGAAGACCCAGATCACAGGAGCGGAAGGCTTCCCGAGGCAGTCCCTAAGAAGAAGAAAGCATCGCCTGGTCAGGACCCTCGGGAGGCAAGCCCCTCAGAGTCCGCGCCCGTTCCAAGGGCGCCTCTTTCTGTCGCATAGGAAGGCGCGCCCGGTGCCCTCCTCAAGCAAGGCTCGGGGGCTCTCTCCTGGATGGTCATCGACTTTGCTAAGATCACGAGGGAGGCGCTCGGGCACCACTTGGAGGCGTGTTTCAAAGCACGTTTCCCTCAGGAAGGAGCAAAGCAAGGAGGGCCAAACCCTCGGGAGTTCGTCAGCGAGATTATTCAGGAGCTGCTGGAGTAAAGAATCATAAGTGGCAGCCGCCGCTTACCCGCCGTAGCTCCCCATCCGGGCGAGGATGGTGGGCTGCGCGTCTACATCGACATACCAAGGCTCAACCGAGCCGCCTCTCAGGAGCGCCTCTGGCCCTCACGCGTGGGATGCTGCGAGGGTCCACCCCACAAGTACGTTTGCATGCCTTACGGCTTGCCGAACACGACTGCTGTGCGCCAGCGCCTCATGAGGAGCATCCTGGAGGCCCAGGCGGCCAGGCGTTCTGCAGTCCTGGCAAAGATGGAGATGGTCTGCGAGGAGCCACCAGCGCCTCCGGAGCCTCCTGAGGCTCCTGGGCCTGGGGGCTCGTGAATATTGGCTTCCGCAGCACACGACGTCGCTACTTCAGCATCCCTTCGTCTTCAACACCATCAGGTGACATCTTCCGAGTTTCATTTTTCAGCTGGGAGCGCTCTCAGGGCTGCATCATTCCCAGGCCGCGTGGGTCCATCCCTGCGGCATGTATCCCTTGTGTTCATCTTTTTAGCTTGCTTTGTTGGGGGCGCCCCTCGGGCTGCATTATCCCCAAGTCGCTCGGGCCCGACCCAGCGATATTCGCCTTTCTCTGCACCTATCTAAATGGATTTGCTCCCTCGTGCTTAACATGCTTGACCTAATCGCCCGCTTGATTGACACCAAATTATGGAGTTGCTCCCTAACGGCACGACACTTGCGCATGGATCCGTCCCTGCAACGTCGATAAACCTGAGTGGTTGAGCTCTGGCCGCGGCAGCCCCGCAAGGCGCCACCTCACCAAACCCTCAGTGCCCTCATCACCCTTCCAGAGCAACCAGCAGCTGGCTGGCAATTCTGACGGCAAATTCTCGTTCTTCTTGTGATGAGCCTGCAGGGTCTCTTCAAGAAGCAACGTCGGGAGGCCTTCGCGGCGTCTCCTTCCCTCTCGACCGCGTGAACCGCTTGCACGTTAAAGGGGGAGCGCCTGAGCATCACGACTCATGGGCTCTTACTGGCCCTCCATCCCTCACCTCCTGGCCTTGTCCGCGGCATCGCGACCTAGCATACCAGCGACGGCTGAGCTCGCCCAAGGGCCGGTACCCGAGGACGTAGAGCGCGAAGGGGAGCAAAGACGAGAGGGAAGAGGCACGCAAGGACCTCGCCGGGCAACTTCTCAGCTGCCGATGCGCGGACCTGGCGCCGCGCCAAGGAGAGGCTTCAGACTCTCGAGATAAGTCATCCTCCGGAGCTACTAACTACCGCAACACCGACCTTGCACCTAATGCAACTCCGTGTTGGCAACGTTGCGCTCCTTTCTCACCGAATGATGGCTGCTTGAGCGCTAAAGGGGACCTCCTGAGCATCGCGGCTCAGGGGCTCTTACTGGGCCTCGGGCCGCTCACCTCCTAGCCTTGACCACGGCATCGCGACGTGGCATACCAGCGACGGCTGAAGCTTGCCTTGGGACCGGGACCTGTCGGCGCAGAGCATTGAGCCCTCGCGAGGTTCGAAAGGAGGAACTAAGCTAAGGCGGGATGAGCATCTCACACTGCTTCACGATAAGGATCATATTAACAAAAGGAACTACAGACACCTTACAAGCCCCCACGGGGTGTGTTCTTGGCTCCTCACAGGGACAAAAGACGTGTGTCCTAAGGAGTCCTAACTACAGGGACCATGACGGCAGACGCCATCATCAACAGTGGGCCGCGCAAGGCCAGCGCCAACCTCATCCAGATCAGCCGCGTCGACCGCCGGGCATGCCGGCCCTGCTTCGGGCACGGCGCGAGCTCGGAGGCTCGTAGCTATCGTCGCTTGTCACCGGGGTCAGGAAGAGTCTGGAAGAGTCGCTGGACCCTCCGGTACGCCCGCTGCCATCAGAGGAGCTGCTGGAAGGGCGGGCGGCAGGCCTGGTCCTCGCCGCTCCAGAGCTTCGGCCGCTGCCTCTAGGGCAGCACTCCAGCCGACGGCCATCTTCGTCGAAGACCTTGAAGAGCATCAATGAGGCGCCATCATAATCCAGGTGGATCATGAGGGGCCCCTCCGATCGGCAGACCCGGGCGATCTCGCCCCAGCCCCGGGTCATGAAGACCTTGCCTGGAGCGACGACCTCGACATCCGCTTGGGTTGCAGGAGTCTGGCAGTCGGCGTGCTATAGCCAGAGCCTGAAAGGCCCCCTTGGCGGAATCTCGAAGCCGAAGGAAGGAGGAAGGCAAATCCAAGATCGAGGAGGCATGGCTACGTGAAGCACGAGCTCACGGGAGGAGACCTCGATGTGAACCCCGGGAGGAATGACGCGCACCGCCGTGATCCGCCGACGGCGACAGCGCCTCTGGCGGTGCAGCTCAGCGTCTGCGCCTTCGGGACCCTCGATCCGAGCATACAAGGGCAATGGGAATCCAGGAGGTGGCCGCTCGAACCGTGGCCTCGACACCTCCTGCCGATCACCCCCCTCTCCGCGGCGAGAGACGAGCCGTTTCTTCGGCGGAAGCGGGGAAGGACCCTCTCGGGGGGTTTTCCCTTTCTCCTCGGCAGAAAACCGTCGGATCGGTGCCATTGGCGTATGGTGGAGCAAGGGCGGAGAAGAAGGCGGAGAACAGCAGAAGAGGGTGGACTGGAGAGGCTCTCGCCGTTCCGTACATATAGTCGGAGGAGGCCAACCGTCAGCCTCCACGATCACAGGTAATCATGACCCGTTTTGCATGCAGGGACTTGACGATTCGTGCTGTTGCCGAGGCATCATGGGGAAGCGGGACGCCCACGTCCAATCAACCGCCACACGGTGCCCAATGCGCAGGCTTTTGGGGCTCGCGGCGCTTCGCACTTGCCCCTTCGCTTCTCTGCTAAGCCAAGTCCAGGCGCGCCTTGGGCCCGGGGGCTACTGTCGGCGTTCTGGGAACGGGGGTACCCAGACTTGCCTGCCTGCGGCCTGCGGCGTGGCTCAAGGAGTGGCCTAGTACGGCCCGTCTTCATCAACACAAGCTCAAGACCCTCGCGGGGGGCCAAGCCTCGCGGGGCGGACGACAGGAAGCTTCCTCGGGCAGGACCTCATCAGGCTGGCTCGCGAGGAGGCAGAGAGATCAAGGCGAGGTACCTCACGAGGTGCCCGTGACGCAAGCCATGACGACCCAAGCCAAGCGGGCGCCAGGCGGGCGCCGGCCTGTGCAGAGTCCTTGTTTCCTCTTTGGTGTAAAGGGAGCAAGCGCAGGCAAGAGTATCAAGCAAAGGCAACCATTTCGGTGTAACAAGACCAAGACCAGCAAAACGGTTGGATGGAGGTCATCGTGGAGCCTAAGACGGCGTCATCGCCAGAGTCTTTGGCAGGCGAGGACCGACTTTAGTCAGGATAAGTGTACAGATGTTCCCCTTCAAAATGGCCAATTGTTGGCGCCCTTCCCGCTCAATATTTGGGAAGAGGCCCAGGGCCTCGCTCTATAAATAGGACTAGCCACCCCCAGGGTAGAGGCATCTGGAGATCGATCTGAGGATCGAGCGGTTGAACCCTAGCCAGAACCACCAACCCAAGAACACCCCTCGCGAGGTAGTTCTTCCTTGTATTGTTCATCATCAGCCCCTGAGGCAATCCACCACACCACAAACTAGAGTAGGGTATTACACCACAATGGTGGCCCGAACTAGTATAAACCTCGTGTCCCTTGTGTTGCTCTTCGTGTAGTTTAGATCCTTGCGAGGCGACGAGACATAGGTACGTAAGAGGTGCGATCTCTGCGTGCACCCCAGAGTTCGAACCTAGCGGGTCTGCCGGAACCCGAAATCTGACATTGTCCAAGATCCTCATTGCCACGAACTCATCCAACACTTCACTTGAGGACAAGGTGTGGAAGTCCGACCTTTGACGGATCACGGAGGACATGGCCTTGTGGTAGGGCATCATGGCCTTGGGGAACTTGCGCTTGATCCAATTTTCATCCTTATCCTTACTCCCATGATCTCGGAGTGAGACCGCGAGAGTGGTTAATCTTTGGTAGAGCTCACGAGGTTCTTCATCTTCATTCATTGCAAACTCATCGGCTTCATCTTGCACCACTTCATAGTTGGAGCGTTGAATGCTTGCGCTTCCATTGTAGAGGGAAACAACATGGTGCCAAGCTTCCTTGGCCAAGGTGAAAGGTCGGAGGTGCGCAATATCTTCGGGTGGAATTGCATCTTGGAGGATGAAGAGAGCATTCTCATTGAATTGATTATCCGCGGCTTCTCTAGGGGTGAAGTTGCTTCGGTCATGCGGATAGAAACCTTCTTCAATGATTCTCCAAAGATTAGTGTTAACATGGTTTAAATGACGCTTAAAGCGATAGACCCAAGCATCAAAATCCTCATTTTTCACAATCTTAGAGGGAGAACCGGCATGATTTAAATGAGTAGAGGGAATCGGTCCTCCATAAGTAAGTGGAGGTTCCACATGGGAAAAGGTGCCACTACCATTTCTACCACTAGACAAAGGAATTTTCTCACTAGTAGTTTCCCCCTTATCGAAGTTAGCATCCGTCACTTTGTTAGTGGGATCACCCACTTCCAACGGTGCGGTGGATAATTTGAGGCCATCAAGAAAGTTCTTAAGCATGCCTTTGACCTCGGCCGTCATGGAGGTTTTCAGTGTGTCCAAAGCCACATTGAATTCCTCACGTGAGACCGAGGATACCCCATCAGCCGTAGACGAGGACGGAATCACACCGGGGTGCTCCTCCTCACCGTCTATGGTGTCAACCATACTCTTCGGACGACAAATTCCTTAATAAAGAGACGAGGCTCTGATACCAATTGAAAGGATCGATATAGTTGACTAGAGGGGGGTGAATAGGCAACTAACAATTTTTATCTTTTCTTCACCAAATTAAACTTTGCATCAAAGTAGGTTGTCTAGATATGCAACTAGGTGAGCAACCTATATGATGCAACAATAGTAAGCACACAAGCAAGCAAAGGATATAAGACAATATAACTTGCACAAGTAAAGGTAAGAGATGACAAAGAGAGGAACCAATGGATACGAGGATGTGTTACCGAAGTTCCTTCCCTTTGAGGGGAAGTACGTCTCCGTTAGAGCGGTGTGGAGGCACAATGCTCCCCAAGAAGCCACTAGGGCCACCGTATTCTCCTCGTGCCCTCACACAATGTGAGATGCCGTGATTCCACTATTGGTGCCCTTGGAGGCGGCGACCTAACCTTTACAAACAAGGTTGGGGCAATCTCCACAAGTTAATTGGAGGCTCCCAACGACACCATGAAGCTTCACCACAATGGACTATGGCTCCACGGTGACCTCAACCGTCTAGGGTGCTCAAACACCCAAGAGTAACAAGATCCGTAAGGGATTAGTGGGGGGAATCAAATTTCTCTTGGTGGAAGTGTAGATCGAGGCCTTCTCAACCAATCCCTAGAGAATCAACAAGTTTGATTGGCTAGGGAGAGAGATCAGGAGAAAATGGAGCTTAGAGAATCAATGGAGCTTGGGGATGGAAGAGGTAGTCAACTTGAGGAACAAGACACCCCTTTTATAGTCAAGGGACAATTCCAACCGTTACCCACCAACTCAGCCCGCGACACGCGGTACTACCACACCACATGAGCGGTACTACCGCACGGACCTACGGTACTACCGCGGTGGTCCGTGGTACTACCATGGGTGCGGCAGGGCCCAGACTTGTCCTGATGTGCACCGACAGGGGGGCGGTAGAACCGCTGGCACGGTACTACCGCGCCCCCTTGCGGTACTACCGCAAGGCACGAACAGTCAAGGCAAAGTAGGCACAGATATAAAAAATTACATCCATGACTACATCCGCTGAGTTTTTATCTATGCAAAAGTCCGACACGGTACTACCACAAATCAGGTGCGGTACTACCGTGTAGGGCACGGATGTAAAAAATTACATCCGCCCCTACTTCCGCTCATGCAGCTGTGCCTGCCCAGGGCTCACGGTACTACCGCATCAAGGTACGGTACTACCGCGTAGGGTGTGGATGTAAAAAATTACATCTGCCCCTACTACCGCTCACGCAGCTGCACCTGGCCAGAGCTCACGGTACTACCACTCCGGAGGAGCGGTACTACCATGCCGGGGCCCGCTACTACCGTAAGGGCCTGCGGTAGTACCGCTCTGGAGAGCAGTACTACCACCACCCTCAGAATAACAACATTGGAGTTCTTCATTTTGCAAAGATATGGAGAGATGGAGGAAGCTCCAAAGAGCCAAAGGAAAGGAGGTGCATAAGGAACAAATGTGTATGTGAGATTCCACCCAACCTTTCCAACGCGGACCCCCTCTTAATAGTACGGCTTTCCTACGACTCAAATCCACCGAAAATAAACATAGAGAAATGTTGTCTTCAATAGTCATCGAGGGGCACCAAATCATCTTTTGTTTAGACATGATATATCTCAAAAGCTCAATGCACACGACTAGTCCACAAAAACATTGTCATCAATCACCAAAACTGCTAAGGGATAAATATGCCCTTACACTAGGGTTTTCTTGCGTGGTGAGCTACTAGGGATTGGAGCCCTTTTTCGTTGTTAGTTCGCTTTCATTCGTTTTTGGTTGGGCTGCCATATTTATTTTGGTTGTTTTTAATTTTTTATTTAAATTTTTTTATATGTTTGATTTTTCCTTCTTATTTATCTTTTCTCCATGTATTTTGTGTTTTACCTCTTTTTTAGCTATATTTTTTCCTGTTTTGGATTTTTTATTCTCTCTCTCTCTCTCTCTCTCTCTCTCTCTATATATATATATATATATATATATATATATATATATATATATATAACATGAGTTGTGTGAATGTCCATAATGCGACTTGAAATTGCATGTGTCGCAACCCGTCTGCAACTGCAAGGGGGTACACTACCAATTGTACATCCACTACTAGAGTTGCGACTGCATGGGTCGCAACCTGTCTGCAACTGCAAAGAGTACAACACGACTGCAACTGGAGGGCGAGGTATGTTGGCCAGTTGCATGTTCACCACTAGATTTTCAACTGCACGTGTCTCAACCATCCTGCAACTGCAGGGAATTCAACGCGACTTCAACTGCAGGGGTTGGGGGCAGATGCATATCCACCACTATGGCTGCAACTGCATGTGTCGCAACCCGCTCGCAATTGCAAGGCATGCACCACGACTGCAACTGGAGGGGAGGGAGTTGGCCAGTTGCATGTCCATCACTAGAGTTGCAACTGCACTTGTCACAATCCGCCTGCAACTGCAAGGGGTACACCGTGACCGCAACTGGAGGGGAGGGATGTTGGCCAGTTGCATGTCCATCACTAGAGTTACAATTGCACTTGTCACAATCCGCCTGCAACATCAAGGGGTACACCGTGACTGCAACTCGAGGGGAGGGATGTTGGCCAGTTGCATGTCCGCCGCTAGAGGTTCACCTGCACTTGTCATAATCTGCCTGCAACTGCAAGGGATACACCACGACTAGAACTAGAGGGGAGGGATGTTGGTCACTTACATGTCCATCACTAGAGGTTCACTTGCACTTATCATAATCCGCCTACAACTGCAAGGGATACACCACGAGTGCAGCTGGATGGGAGGGTGTTGGTGAGTTGCATGTCCATCATTAGAGTTACAACTGCACGTGTCATATCCTACAACCAACCGCAAGGGGGTGCAACACGATTGAATTTGGTGTGATTCGATTTTTTTTCATTTGTCATTTTTCATTTAAAATTTTAAAAACAAAATAAAATAAAAAATTATAGAAAAATAATATCAAAACATGGGGAAAATATAGGAAAATTGACTGGAAGTTCTTTTTTAGAGAAAATGGACCGGAAGCGAAGGTATAGAAGAATTTGCTCTGTTGAAGGAATAAAGAAAGAAAAAAAGGGCCGATTCCTAGCCCATGAGCGACCACATGTGAGGGCTTAGCAAGAAAAAAAACTACCGATTCCCTAGCCCAATGAGGACAAGTCACGAACCAGCTAAGGGAGAGCATACAATGCCCGCTCATAGTACGCACACATGCATGACATCAGCCGTCTGAGAGGCGTAGCCAGATCCAAGCAAAAAATACCGCAAAAAATCATGTCTTTTTTCTCCAAGACCTAGGAACAACTGGGCGAAACCCAAAAAGTAAAAAAGGGGAAGAATTCATTCAAACCTCCGCACAGAGATAAAAAAATTACAACGAGTGTCCAGCACATGATATGTGGCGGCTTGACGCATCACTTGTCGTGCTCTAAGTTCAGCAAAAGTGACTCTAGAGGTCGCCGCAGGCGTAACCTAATTTTTTTTTTGAGAAAGAGCGTAACCTACAATTTTTTTTAGGGGAAGAAAGTTTTATTCATTTATAAGCCACGGAAAGTGAAATACATCTCGGATCATGGGGTTGGCCAAGCCACAAGTGGCGCCCCTGACCTAATGAACGAGCAAATGACTATACTATGAGCTTCGCTATTCGAGTCTCGACTTTCAAAAACAAAATTACAAGTAAACATGGTACCTCTATGAAGTATCTCTGAACAATAGTGCCATATCGCCCACGATTACAATTGTGGATATCCATCACCACTTGCTTACCATCAGATGCCAAGATAAAATTTTGCACTCATGTATGACGCCCGTGCACATCAAAGAGTGCAGCCTTCTGTGAAGGCCAACGCGAGTGGGCCAGCCCACTCTGCCTTGACCTATTTTTAATTTTTATTCTTCGCCTTTTGTTGGGGTTGTCACCAATAAAAGTCGGATGTTGATTTTAGAAGCTAGATCTTTTGAAAATATATTAAAGATAGGAAATATATTTTAGAAAATTATTCAGTATGGTGTATATGGAAAAATTTCAATGTATATTAAAAAATGTTCAGCGCGCGTTATGAAAAAGTGTATACAAAAAATACTGTATATTAAATAATGTTAAATTTATAAAAAATGTCCATCATATATTAAATTTTTTCACCTTATTTGAAATAAATGTTCACTGTATATTAAAAAATGTTCACCTAATATTCCTAAACCATTAACATTAAGAAGTGGAAAGAAATGAAAAAATCAAGAAAATTAAAAATATGAAAAAGGAAGAAAAAGGAAGAAAAACCCTAAAAACACACATACAGAAAAAAGTCCGAAGAAAAAAATTCGCACGCATCAAATGGGCCGGCCCGCCTTGTCTCCAGCGGTCAGGGAAGGCGTGCCTATATATGACGCAAAAGGACGAGCTTTCGCTGAAGCAAGTCGCCACTTGGGCCGGCCCACGTTCGGATTTTCGTTCGCTGCTGTTTCCTTGTTTCTGGCGGGTTTTTTTTTTCGTTTTTCTTCTATGGTTTTCTGCTTCCAGTTTTTTCACTGTTTTGGCCGGTTTTCAGTTGTTTTGTTCCGGTTTTTTATTTTTATGTTTTGATTCCTTTTTGTCCTTTCATTTTCCTTTTTTACGCTTTCTTTTTTATTTTTTGTTTCTGTTCTTCTTCTCATTATTGCGTATTTATATAAAAAGTTCACCATGTGTTACAAATTTTGTCAATGTATTAAGAAAATACTCATCGCATATCATGAAGTATTTTTCACCTTGCACTGTAAAAATGTTCATTGTGTATTACAAAAATGTTCATTGTATAATACTCCCTCCGTTCGGAATTACTTGTCTCGGAAATGGATGTATCTAGAACTAAAATATATCTAGATACATCCATTTCTATGACAAGTAGTTCCGAACGGAGGGAGTATTAAATTGTTCAATGTATATTTAGAAAATGTTCATTGTGTATTACAGAAAATGTTCAATGTATATTATTAAATTGTTCATGTATATTAGAAAATGTTCATTTATGTAGTAAATAATGTTCATTGTATAATATTAAATTGTTCAACGTATATTAGGAAATGTTCATTGTGTATTTAGGTTTTGTTCATCATATATTAAAACATTATTCAACACATACGCATAAAATGTCCATTTTAGTATTTTCATTTGTTCAGTATATTTCTACAAAAACGTTCTCTGTATTTTAAGTTTTCTTCAATGTATATTATAAAAATGTTCAACATTTTTTAAAATAATTTGCCGCTCTGTAGTCTACTTAAAGTATGGCGCTGGATTATACCGTTCGAGGTAAGTAGCTCGGTTGGTTAGCCCCGTTGGATTCTAGCACGAGGTCGGCCGATCGATCCCACCCATGCGCTTCTTTTTTTCTGATTTTGCGCTCACAGCGAGATGATTGGGCCGGCCCGTGTGCGCGTCGCTTCAGCGAAGTCGCAACGATCGGACGCACACGGGCGGCGTATAGGAGCTCCCCACGCGAACAGGCAATCCCTATTTGGCGCTTCAGGCGCCCGTTACAGGCCATTTTGCTAACGGGCGCCTGAAGAGCACACCCCCACTCCGTGATTGGGCTGGACCAGTTTGCCTTCATTTTGTATTTTAATGCTTCAAAAAAAGTTCCTTCGCTGGGGATCGAAGACGCGACCTCACGCTCAGAAAAAGCCACGCTACCCACTAGGTCATAGCTGCGCACCGTTCTTCTCATACCCCGTTTTATTATCTCTTTTCAGTTTTTTCCAGTTCTCTACTGTTTTGGACGTTTTTTTTTTCGTTTTTTTCGTTTCTTTGTTTTCTTAAATGCGTGGATTTTTTTTTCAAATTCTTGAATCTTTTTCTCAGTTTTATGAACTTTTCTTTTCAAATTCAATGAACTATTTTTAAAATTTGATGATTTTTTTTCAAATTCGATGAACTTTTTTCAAAGGGATAAACTTTTTCTAAAAACAATGAACTTTTTCGAAATTCGATGAACTCTTTTCAAATTTGATGAACTCTTTTCAAATTTGATGAACTTTTTTCAAAATCAATGAACTCATTTCAAATTTGATGAACTTTTTTAAAAATTCTATGAACTTTGTCCAAATTTGTGACTATTTTTCAAATCGATGAACTGTTTTTAGATTTATTTTTGAAAAGTCAACTGTCAAATGGTTTGAATGATCAACAATTTTTTTTGGAGAAATTGACCGCTCAACATATGACTTGGGTTGCGATCGAGCGACAAGAAACGAACGAGCGAAGTTGTTTTTTGGGCCGTCCATGAGCTCGAGGTTGTGAGCGCCAGCTTACCTCTTAATTGGCGCCAAAGGAGCTCCCGAACACGCGAACGTCATATAGGTTTTATCGCAACGTCATATAGCAAATACAAGCTTTTTTAGTCAAACTCGAGTAATGCGAGCTACAAAGTCGCGCGCTGGACTGCCAATGGGCCATCGGTTTCTTTTCACTCACACGTTACCTACTGCTACTCCTCCGGTATTTAGCAATATTTCCCTTCGTTCTTCGTCAAGTTATTAAGTTGGTTTTTCGTTTTTTTCAATATTTCGAATGAAAATGTATTTTAAAATGTTTATTTAATTAATAAAATATTGCGCATATTTTAAGAAATATTTATGTAATTTAAGAAGTGTTCCCGTATTTCATAAAAATCTTTGTGAAATTCTTAAAGGAGGTCATGTATTTTTCAAATGATGTAATATCAAAAATTCTCCTTTATTTTTTTTGTAATTTTAATAAATGATAACCCTTTGTAATATATTTCATATAATTAAAAAAGTGTTCGTGAACTTTAACAAAACGTTCAAGGTGTTTTGAAAAGTGTTCAAGTATTCTGGAAAAATCTCCATGTAAGATGGTAGATAAGTTGAAGTTTAAACCATGCATGTCTGCTACACCCTCAACCTACCATCTTATTATAATAAATCCTCAAGATTATTCACACTGCTAACCTAATTATTCATGTCATCAGTCTATGCTAGAAGAATGATCGTGTGTTGCCACAGAATAACACAAAATTTAAAGGCACATAAGCAATTATTCTAACTTTGAAGCATGCATCTGGCAGTTTGATATGTGATTTCCCATTCTTCATATAAAGACAAAAGCAAATTATCAACAAAATAGACTATTTAAAATGTGTTACATGATTTTTCCAAAATGCAAGTTCGACACCTTTCATTTTATTACAAATTTGGCATCTGCCAACAAAATTGTAAAGGGCTCATTTAATTTAGGGCATTTTTGTAGGATTCCTGCGGGATTTTCATCCACGAGATTTTTCCATAAATATTCTATTTGTTTCATATGAATTAAGGTATTAAGTTCCTTAGGATTACGTCCATGCCGACCTAACTTCTTTGAATTCATCTATACCACTATATAGTGTGCCAATAGCTTCAAATATTAGTTGTTGGATATGCCCATCCAACGGTCAAGAGATGGCAAATCCGAGCATTATCATTCGTTGGATATAGTTTTTAACTCATAGGATACTGCCACATGGCCATCTAATTGAAAACCCAACTCTACAATCTCATGTGTTCTAGAAGTATCTATCCACATGCTTATCCGATACTCTAATAAAAAGTGGATAGAACAATCTGGATTCTAGACAGGTAAGAACCAAGTTGGATCTGGTCCAGTACGATTCTAGAATAGGAAATACATATTCAAATGTATTTTTCCATGCTTTTTATATATATTTAAATGACGTGCAAAGCATGTAGGATTTACTAGTAGCATTAAGTGAGACTCTACGACTAATTCTAAGGATTATAATGGGTAGAGCATTTTAATTATCTACATTTTCTATTCTTCTGATTTTAAAAGGGTGCTGCTAGGCACCAGCTGATCGGCTCAAACGTCAGGTTGGTCCTTTCCCGATCGTTGGATCATGCATAAGTGAACTTCAATGAAGGTCTGAGTCACCATGTTATCTTCCTCCCTCCCCCATGCATCCCCCTGTTACCGCAACAGTGTCCCCTGGCGAGCTCGCTACTCTTCCGATGCTGCACCTCTTCAATTGGATCGCCCCCTCCCGTGCGACCTTGCTTCGCCATCAACTCCAAACACTGGCGAGATCCTGTCGGATCGCAACGTCCTCATGCATCCACCACCGCTGCTTCGTAGCAACTCGTCACCATGGTCGCAAACACCCTGGTTGTCACGGTTGCAGCACCCTCTTCATCACCGGTGATCTTGCGTTGTGCGTCACATCACTCATAGTGTTGGCAACCAGTTCCAACATATGGTACTGCCAGTCACAACATGTGGCTTCGCCGGTTGCAAAATTTGACATGCGCAGCCCCACTGGGTGATAGCAACCCTAGTCATCAGTCCCAACATCTGGTGTCGTCGGTTCTAGCATCTCTTGTAGTAGTTGTAGCAGTCGGCCGCCGCAACTTTCATATTGTCGTCATCGCTTCACGTGTCACGGGTTCCAGTGTGTTTGCACACTGGTTCCATCAGATGACACAGTCGGTCGCAACAACCTCCCGCTCATGGCGCCTTGTGTCGCCCTTGTAACGTCCAACATCGCAAGGTTGCCTCACCGACGGATGCAGGTTCCAACATTAACCACCACTGGCAGCAACATCTCGTCGTGCAAACGGTGCTTGCGACCGCACATGATGGGCATTACCGCGAGCTCGTGAGGGAGGTGCGGAGGAAACTCGCCATCGCCTCATGCACGCCTTTGTTCTCAGCATTGGAGCGAGATTTGCGGCAAAAACATGGGATAGAGCTCGCCCCGGTCGTGCTTCCGCCGACTGGGAGGGGGATAAGGCAACCATGTCCTCGTCCATCAACGTCACATCCCAGATTTTTCCAAATCTGGCATGTTTAAAAAATCACAGGGAAATAAAATTTTGCTAGGAAATACCCATGTTTGCCTAGATTGTTTGAATTTGACTTTGACTTGCTTGATTGTTTTCCTAGAAGGATGAAAATCCAAATGCAACCAGATGAAACTCTAGCTAGACTTGGTAGGAACCCAAGCCATTTTGAAAATATTAATTGGGCAAAGTATTCTCAATAAGTCCCAAGTAATATTCAAAGCCAAAATAATTTCCCTAAAAGAATTTGAGTTGGTTTTATTTTGAAATCAACTCGAAATGAAAAGGAAATTATACAAAAATGGATTTGCATTTTATTTGGCATGAAATTGTATTTCATAAGTCTAAATAATAATCTTGACCCTCTGCCATTTTTCTAAATCGAATTGAAGCACTTTTGGTTTTCAAACCAAATTGAAATTCAAAATGAAAATGCAAGTGCAGTAAATATATGTCCAAAATGCCCCAATGAAATGTTCAAACATTTCTAAATATTCCATTTGGAATTTAGAAAACTTTCTCTGTTCAAGAAAATTTAAATTCAAAAACATTTGAAAAAGAGAGAGAAAACGGAAAAAGGAAAATCACAAAACAAAAAAAGGCCTAGCGAGCTAGGCTGGCCCAGCTAGCACCCAAACTAGCCCAGCTCGCGAGCGCGCCCCACTTCTCTCTCCCTCTATTGCTGACGTGCGAGGCCTGCACGCCAGGGTCATTCCCCACCTCTGGCGACCGTCGCCACCTCGCGCACACATACACACACGTGACGCCCATGCCGTGCAACACCCCACGACCACGCGCCCTCCGGCCACACCAGCTGAGGCCACCACGCCTATAAAAACCCCTCGCCCTGCTCTCCATTTCCCCTCTGCTCCCCGCCCACATCGCCACCAAGCTGCTGCCGCTGAGACCCTTGAGCTCCGCTCTGCCCTAGCTCAACATGGGCAAAATTCTGGTGAGACACCCCCCTAGAACCCCGCCACCACCACCACACGATCTGCCACTCCACAACGCACCCCGCAGACATCTTAGCTGAGCCCATAGCCCCCTGGAACCCTAACTCCAACGAGGACCGAAGCCAGCCGCCGTCGCGAGCTTAACTCCAGCGAGGTGAGCACGTCTTTGACCCTGAGACCATGTCCACCCGTTCGCTTCATTCTCGCGCACCCTCCTGAGCCATTTGCTTGTCCAAACGCGCATGAGAACATCGACCGCCACTCTACCAAAGAGCTCTGCCATCGCGTGCATCTCTAGCGAGCTCCCGCACCTGGACATCGTCGTTCCCTGCCGTCCCCGAGGCCAGCCACCGTTGACTCCAGCTCATTGCCCCGCGTCGACCAGTGCTATCCGCCGTCACTAGAACCCTCTGGAACACCGACAAGCTCCACTCCCAAGCCGCACGCCGCCGTCAGCCGCCGTCCCCGAGCCGTCCGGTGAGAACCCCCCTTCTAATATCGTCCGTCCATTTCATATTGACGGTCGACGTTAGATCACTTAAAACCCAAAAATGTTTTCCTTTAAGTCTAGGTTGTCCGATGCTTAGCACTTGCTGCGAACACCTCTCAACCAATCAGAAACAACCACGTCTCCAACCTTATCCATTCAATTTTTCTGTAAATTGAATTAAGATGCAATTTTGCAAAAAAGTCCCTAAACTTAGAATGATCATAACTAATTATCTATAAGTCCAAATTCAATGATTCTTTTTGAAAAATGACCCTCATGAAATCTAGTTTCACCGTGTCTAGAAAAATTCCATATTTGGATATTTATAAATTCAAACAGAATAAATTCAAACTTAAATTGGACATAACTTGCACATAATAAATCCAAATTAAATGATTCTTTTTGCAAGTTGAACCTAGTGTAATATACTTTCACCCTAGAACACTTTTGTCCAAATTTAAATAATTTAAAAATAGATTTTAAACAGAATGCAATAGAAGCCAGAATTCAAATAGAATTTAAACCTAAATAGGTTTAAATTTGGAATAAGACTTGTTTAATAAAACCATTAGGATACAAAAGAGTTTAGAAACTATAATATGAACTTAGTAATTAATTTTGGATCATTATTTCACTTTAGGTAATCCAAAAGACATTTGAAGCAATTCAAACATAGTTTGAATATAACCTTGAAACCATAGGTTTAATTTGAATGAAACAAATGCAATGTGATGTAGTGAGATGAATTAAACCTAGTGAACTAATGTTGGAGCTAACTTATGACTATAGTGAAAGATGAGCTCAAATTAATTCAAGTATAATTTGAAAACTATGTACACTTAGTAATTCATTGGACTCATAGTTGACTTTAGTAAAACTGTAGATCAAACAAATAAACCTTAGTGGACCATATTGAATTTATATTTGACTTAGTTCAAATTAAATGAGCGAACATGTCACAATTGGCTTAGGTTAAACCTGAATTAATAAATAAACAACAGTAATTATAATGAATTTGTATTTGACTTTTGGGGAGGCATTTGAATGATTGAACCAACTTATTTAATTATGAAAGTATTCATAATTAAATTTAACTTAGTGAAACCAAATCAAACTGTGAACTCAATTCAATTTGAATTCAAATGAGTTGAACCCTAATCCAATTACAACTTGAATAGGAAGCCAGTCCAAGTTATCAGTTCCAGACCTTAGTGTATTCAAGCTCTTGAAAGGTCAACAAGTTTGAATTCTCATTCAAACTTGAACATGAACTTGGCTATCCAAGCTCCATAAGACCATGACTCTGTTATTCTTTTCTAGAATTAGGCAACCAAAACTTGGCATCGCATACTTCTTATGTGATGAACATTTATTTGATACTTGCATGTGAAACCTTATGTCACATGTATTCCAATTAACAACCACTATTCTGTTTTTCCAAACTTCTATGAGTTAACTCTGACACATGATCTCACAGAAAATTGACACCAACACCATGCACAACACCTGTTGTATGTTTGGTTGTATTGTATGTTTGTTTATGATTGCTCTTTACTTACGATAGATTGTATGAAGAGCAAAGAGTAGCGCGATCAAGATTGTGAGATTGAAGAGTTGTCAATACAGGCAAGTGGAACCCTTGATCATAACCTATGTTTTCATGCATTGTAGTTGTTTCCAATTAGGAAATCCTCTGTAGGATTTTCACTTTATGCTTGATGGAACCTAGTAGAATGATATAGGTCCTTTCACATACCCTTACCTTGTAACCAGCGACTAGTTGCTTAGCCGCTATGACGTGGATTGGGAAACATCAATTATTAATCCACCATACAATCTCATGGTTGACTACTTAACAACTACTTAATTAATGAACTGATCTGGGTGGACTGACTTTGATTTGGTCACCGAGTGTTGTCTTTGGCGGGGAATGCCACCCAGGTATCAAAGGGATTGCACGAGTTCAAAGTTGAGTAGCTTCGATGTGTAACCATGAGACAATATGGGCTCTGTGTAGACCAAGTAAGTTGCGGGAACCCTCCTGCGATAGACCAACAGATGTAGCTCTTGCATGTAGGTTGGACTGGGTCTGTCTTTTTAGACAGGCTACTGCTACCACTACAAAAAAAGACACATCCATGACATTTTGCCCTGAACGAATTTTTTCTGTCATGCTTATGACACTTCTATGATGATAATTGTGACAAAAGCACGTATCATCATAGATGTGGTGGGCTCCTACTTCTATGACAAAAAATCATGACAAAAATGGGCTTTTTATCTTGGGCGGGCCGGGGACGCACCTGCATGACATTCTTTGGGCCGTCCATAACGGAAAAAATCATGGTAGAAGTGAGGGCAAGGAAAATATCGGGGAGTTCCTGGTTACGGTGGGAGGTCGGGGCCGAGCGATGCATGGAGGTTTGCGTGTTTCTCTCGTACACGTACGCGCATGTGTGCGAGGCGTTGGGCTCTAACTGAACCCGAGCGAGGCGTTGGGCTCTAACTGAACCCGAGTGAGCTAAGTTATTGAACCTCGATCGATTCCTTGGTTGTTAGCTGAACCCGAGTGATTCCTTCGCTACTGCTACTAACTGAAACCAATCGAAGCTGCCTCTTGATGAACAGTCCCTGGTGGGGGTTGGATGAACAGGATCCCGTGGTAGTAGAGGTTGTTGCCGCTGGATGAACATGACCCCGATCGAGGAGGTGGGGGTGGATGAACAGTAGCCGATGGAGGGACCCCATGGAGGGCTGGTTGAACAGTAGCCGGGGGAGGCTGGATAAACAGGAACCCGTGGAGGGCTGGTTGAATAGTAGCCGGTGGAGGCTGGATAAGCGGGACCCCGTGGATGAACATTAGTTGGTGGAGGCAGGAGGAAGTCGATGGTGGATGAGAAGTAGCAGGTGGAGGCTGGAGGAAGTCGACGGTGGATGAACAGTAGCCTGTGGAGGCTGGAGCGAGGCAGTAGACGTTGGATGAACAGTAGCCCGTGGAGTCATGTTTTGCGGTACGCCACACCCCTCCCGATGAACAGGACCCTGTTTCGACCATAGGTGCTCCAACACAAGTTTGTTTCCTCTGTTTTGCGGTACGCCATACCCCTCCCGATCAACAACACCTTGTTTCAACCGTAGGAGCTCGAACAGAAAGTTGTTTCCTCCGTTGTGCGGTACGCCAGACCCTTCCCATGAACATGACCCCATTTTGATCGTACACGGGCAAACAAAAGGCTGTTTTCCTCCGTTTTGCGGTACACCAGACCCAGTCCGGCTCTTCCGTCCAAGCCGGTTGGATCCTGATGAACAAGATGTGTTCCGACCCAGTGGCTTTGCTCCCGATGATGAAAGCACAAGTGCTCCCTGGGTGATTTTGGTAATTAATGACAACATATCTCTTGTTGGACTAATACTTTTATCTAGTATATTTCAGATAAGTCCAACAGTGGAGTGGCATGGACAAGAGGATGTGGAACCCCTTCAAGATGCTAAGGACAAAGGATTAGCTCAAGCTCAAAGCTCAAGACTCTACATTTTCTATTTCAGTGATCCAAGATCACATTGAGTCCATAGGAAAAGCCAATACCCTTAAAAGGGGATGAGGTGTTGCTTAATGGCTTGCTTGCTCAAAGTGCTTAGTGATATGCTCCAAAGCCCTCGACCTTTTTCTCATATCCACATATGTCCCGAACCAAAAGTCAAACTCAGCACCACCGATTTGATCTATCCGGCGCCACCGAGTTCATTTGACATAGCCACTGCTAGAAACCCTAGTCAATTCGGTCTCACCGATGGGATCTCGGTCTCACCGAGATGGGCTTGCAAACTCTCTGTTACCTATTGCAATAATTTCGGTCTCACTGAGATATGCAATCGGTCCCACCGAGTTTGCCTGACCAACTCCCTGTTTCGCTTATTACCAAAATCGGTCCAATCGAGTTTGTGTGACCGGTCAAACCGAGATGAGGTCCTAAATGCCTAACAGTCACATTATGAACTGAATCGGTCTGACCGAGTTTTCTGATTCAGTCCCACTGAGTTTGGTGAATTGTGTGTAACGGTTAGATTTTGGGTGGAGGCTATAAATACCCCTCCACCCTCTCTTCATTCGTGAGTAAAGCCATCAGAACGTGCCTACACTTCCAGCATTCATTTTCTGAGAGAGAACCACCTACTCATGTGTTGAGACCAAGCTATTCCATTCCAACCACATAAATCTTGATCTCTAGCCTTCCCAAGTTGCTTTCTAGTCAAATCATCTTTCCACCAAATCCAATCTTATGAGAGAGAGAGTTGAGTGCTTAGGAGACTATCATTTGAAGCACAAGAGCAAGGAGTTCATCATCAACACACCATCTATTACCATTTGGAGAGTGGTGTCTCCTAGATTGGTTAGGTGTCACTTGGGAGCCTCCATCAAGATTGTGGAGTTGAACCAAGGAGTTTGTAAGGGCAAGGAGATCGCATACTTCGTGAAGATCTACCCGTGGGCGATGGCCATGGTGGGATAGACAAGGTTGCTTCTTCGTGGACCCTTCATGGGTGGAGCCCTCCGCGGACTCGCGCAGCCATTACTTGTTATGGGTTGAAGTCTCCATCAACGTGGATGTACGATAGCACCACCTATCGGAACCACGCCAAAAACATTGGTGTCTCCAATTGTGTTTGCACACTCCAATCCCATCCCTTTACTTTTTTGCAAGATGCATGCTTTACTTTCCGCTGCTCATATACTCTTTTGTATGCTTACTTGATATGTATTGTGAATGTTTAAACTTGTGCTTAAACTCCACCTTAACTTGAGAAACTTAAAAACTACCAACTTTTCTTGTTGAGGGTCTATTCACCCCCTCTAGACACCTCTTCTCGATTCTTTCAGATGAACATGACGTGTTCCGACCTAGTCACTTGGCTCTCGGTGAACACGACGCAGTTTCCTCTGTTCTGACATGGCCGGTTAGATGCCAACGAACAGGATGACGTCGCTGTCGTCGTTGCCTCTCCATGTACATAAGCCCCGGCCGTACGTATGTGCGAGTATGCATTCGAGACCCCGCCCTTATGTATGTGCGTAACCATATTTACTTTCTTGCAGCGTGGTTGTACGTACGTGTACATGATATATATATATATATATATATATATATATATATATATATATATATAGAGAGAGAGAGAGAGAGAGAGAGAGAGACGGGACTGCGTGACATGGTACGTCTGCGCCTCTACTACGACACATGCATCGCCTTACTCGTCCATGGTTCATCGCTACAGAGAGACCGATCGACCAGCATGTACGTACACGTTCACGACCAGACAGACAACCCTACGTACGATTCGACTTGGTGGGTCCTAGCTGCCAGGGAGGATAAGGAGGCACTTCCTTGCGTGCGAAGATATAGCTGGTGGGTCCCAGCTGTTAGGGGGAAGAATCATTTTTTTCCCGTAATATGGACACACTTCCTTGCGTGCGAAGATGTAGCTGGTGGGTCCCAGCTGTCAAGGGGGAAACATTTTTTTCAAGGCCCTTCCGCTAGGTCCTGTTGTCAGGTGGAGGAATCATTATTTTGTGCATAATAAGGAGGCACTTCCTTGCTACGGCCGTGGACCCAGCTGTCAGCCTCTCCACGTACAATCCTCTTCCGATGAAAGTCGTTCCTTGACCATATTGACAACACCGTGCCGAGAGCACCAAGGCGGTGGAAGACGGCAAGGCCTAAGATGGGAACGATCTAGAGTCGTGGAACAAGGGGCACTGGAGTCCCTAGCGGAGGGGAGTAAGAGGGACTGGTTCAGCTGTCGGGTGAGGCTACCTTCGCCAGAGAACAACAGAAGGTGTGGGTGAGTACATGTATGACCTGGCCACCATTGGGAGTAGGGTAGGGCGGCGAGGTCTGCGCGGCGGCACAGCCAGCCATGGGAGGCAGATGCAGGCATTCCAGTCGGCGATGGTTTTGGCGGTTGGAGCAAGAGCAACTAGATCAGAGACTGAAGAACCAGGATCGTCGTTGGATGTCAATCCAATGACTACAAATGTCAGAATAATTTGTTGACATTTTGGTTTAGACCATTAAATCATTTTGTTCACTAAATGGACAACGCCTTGCGCATGCTTCGTCTATGAGCCAACAAAGTCAGCTTCGAAATCTGTGGGGGGAATGCATCCCATTTATATAGGTTTTACAACCCATTTCATTTTGTTTGCCAATACATCTATTTCCTGGGCTTTGACTCAAAAAACAATGTATTTCCTGGGTTGGGTAAAAAAAATAGCCGATTTACTATTTATGATAATTTACAGCGGATTTGATTATTTATTCGAATACACCTATTTACTGAGCTGGGTGAAAAATAATATTGCATACATGCAGTGCATTTATCATTTCTGATAATTTACAAGCCATTTGATTTTAGTAGAAATGGACCCATTTTCTAGGATGGGTGAAAAAACAATGATGGTATGGATTGAGCATTCATTATAAAAATAATATTGAGATACGAATATTATTAAAAAAATAAGTTGGGCTTGGTAATCTTATTATATAAAAAATGAACTGGGTTGTGCATTTTATTAAAAGAAACATAGGCTAGGCTATGCTTATTTTAGGATCATGTGTACAACTGTCGGCCCAGTTGCATTGTTGATGTTCAACAAAAGAGGCATGTGTAGTACAGTACAACTTTACATGGCTACTCAGCCCACATTCAACGACGCCTGGAAATGCCCAAACAAGGCACCGAGCTCAATTAATAACTTAAGAAAAAAAATTAGAGTACAGTGGAACCTAATTAAAAGCTGTCGCGAGCGAAGAAATAATTTAATGGGTCCCACTTGTGTGTGTTTGTGTGTGTGTGTGTGTGAGAGAGAGAGAGAGACCCATCGGTCGATGCTCGTAAATACATTTTCAGCCATATGCATTGTTGATGCTCAGTAAAAACTTATATAGTTGACACAATCATAAGGAACATCATAGCACACTAAAGTTGCATACAAAAATTTCACGCAGGCGGCACAATCAGGGTGGAAGCAGTGGATTGCTACGGGTAGGGCTATGTTGAAACCAACGAATTTGTACATAACAGTTCAACGTCTTTATCAATGACGGGGAAATATCTTGAATGTCGTGTAATGAAAACAGACAGACAACACAATAAGTTCTGCTAGCACATTAAGTTGACGTACACCCCTTTCTAAAAAAGTTCAGGTACAAAAATAGAACATGTCACAATCAAATGTACTGGCACATCAGTGCTTCACACCGATAGCTCGGATTTAACTAGTATCTGAGAAGATTCAGTTGTTACCTCAAATTAGAGCACATCCAGGTAGCCAACCCTGCCTCTTCTCCCAAAGAAGTAGTGGCCTCCGCCGTGCAATGGAGTAGGCCATGTGCCATCCATCATTCCGAGCAATACGGGAAAAGTCTAACGTTAACTCGTGTAATGGACGTCTTCGACGGACCCTGACACCAGCAGCGGCGGCAGGACTTCGATTGATGGATTGACCACTTCTTCGACATGCACGAACACTCAATACAGGTACATCCCTAATGTGGTCTGTGGTGGCCTTGGTGACGACGAATAGTACAACCCCGGTTCCTGCACCGATATCTCAACACCAATCACCTTCGGTATGGTGGACGGCTTCTTCATCCATGCCATAACCGTCAGAGCCCAGCTGTTTGGAGGAACAATCATACTTATGAGCTCACCTCCAAGGTCGTTGATAAGCTCATTCATGGACTCGCTGTTCCAAGAACGTCAAGGCATGCCGTGGAAGGTAAGCTTTGTTAAAAAGTCAAGCTCAGAGGGCACCGAGCCCCATCCTGGGTGCCACCAATCAAAGCTCACCAGCGGGCCATAGCAGAACAAACGCCGGGAAGATTCAAACACACGTCTGCAAGTGAAAGTTATCCAGAACCTGACGAAGAAATCACCCAGTAGTGGATAGACTTTGATGAGCAAGTCACTTATTTGGATGTCGTGCGCAATGCCAAGAGCTTTGACAAGGTTGTCCGGCGAGATGGAGGCCGGTCACCGTTGATGGTTACCATCAGCACTTTGCCGACAGACTGGTCGTCAAGCGCCGCCATACCACTGTTGGGCGACAGCACGCAACACCCGACCTTAGGATCTCCGGCACGAAGACCCATGTTGACCGGCGACATGATAGTGCGCTTGAGTATAGGGAGTACATGAGGGGAATTTGGGGGAACTAGAGTAGGAATCGAGATTCCAGAGGTGGGGGGGGGGGAGATTGGGGATGAAAAGGTAGCATGAATTTCAAACACATGCCAATATGCTCTCGGCGTGTGACGATGACATGTACCTAGGGTACGATCATAGGCCTAACCTAGACACCCTACCCAAGGACATTTCCCTAGAGTCAAAGACATACAAAATTCTACAAAAGATACCGAATGAAATCGCCCTGAAGTGTAACCCACTGGACGGAAGATTCCACTCGGATATCCTAATTCCACTCGACCTGATAATTACACCCGACCATACAAAGAGTCACTCGGAGTGCAGAAGGCCTACAGTCACCTCAGGATGGCAATATTCAGGCATTCACTCTATAGTCATAAAGATCATTAATAGCAGGCGTTACCAGTAATACCCATGTCTTAACTCACATTGAACCATGTGTAACCGAGGGCTGCGAGGGGTTCGGCGCACTCTATATAAGCCACCCCCTCCTCTGGCATAAGGGTTCGGACCCTCTGTAACTCTAACACATATCCATTCGACAAGCATCAGCGGCACCAAGACGTAGGGCTTTTACCTCTCCGGGAGGGGCCTAAACTCGTAAACTTGTGCGTACAACCTCGTCGTAGCTAGGGCCTTTCCTCCTCATACGTACCCTATACTCTTACTATTAGACTCATTCCCACGACAGTTGGCGCCCACCATGGGGCAGGCATCTTAGCGACTTCCGGTGAGGTTGCAATTTTTTCGATCTCCATCAACATGGTTTCCGACGGTGGTTTGTCCATGGGCCACGAGGTCCACCTCAGAGCGCTCGTCTTCGTTGCCGATGACTCCCCTGGCTCCAAGAATCCCCCCTCGACATCGAGGCTCTCCCCATCCACGGGGCGACGCACTTTTTGTGTGAGTGCCTGTGGTGTCCTTCTGCGGCAGCCATCGACCCAGTATCAGTCTGCTCCCGCGGCATTCTCACTCCCTGCTGTCCGATGTCGCAAGTGATCCGGTCTTTCGCGACTCTAGCGGTGGGTGAAGCACGCGGTGGCTCGTCAGTCGACCACCCCTCAAGTCATGGCAATCAAGCCCGATGAATCTTTATATGGTTTGTTCGACCTGCTGGCTGGTCACTCGGATTCACTTTCTGAGTGGGAGAGCAATGACCTAGCAGCAGAAGTCCTCATGGTTAACTCCCAGCGCAGTCCACCCGGATTCCGTCATGGTGGCAGCGGCTGTAGCGGCGGCCAGCCACGTGATCATGACGAGTACATTACCGAAGCCCTCACTGTGGAGCATAGGTAGGAGCTGCAATGCCGCAACATCCAGGCGCTCCAAACCCCCATCACTGGGGAGACCTCCGAGGCTCGGGCCTTGGAGGCTGCACGCTTGGCCACCTTGGCTGAGCGTACGTGTCTGGAAATCTCTAGCAGGCACTCGACGAACGCGCTCGTCAGTAGATCCCTGAATCCAGTCGACGTGCACGACATCTGTTTCCGAATGAACCTCAGGTATACCATACTCCGATCCAAAATGTTGCAGTAGCAGCACGCATAGCAGAGTCAATCCAGCCGTCCCGCTCAGAAGCTGGTAGAGGTTTGTAGCAGATCCGAGTGCGGCTTCGGGCAACAGGCGAATAGAACTCGGCTGTTACTCAGTCGTGCAACAGAATTCATAGCAGATCTGTGGTTGCAAACACAGTTTGGTCGGTGCATAGTCCGAGGTTGTTGAGGGAGTCCTGGATAAGGGGGTATCCGGACAGCCGGACTGTACACATCGTCTGGACTATAGAAGTGTCAAGATACAAGACTCAAGACTTCGGCTCATGTCCAGATGGGACTTTCCTTTGCGTGGAAGACAAACTTGGTGATCCGGATATTGTGTTTCCTTCCTTGTAACCGACTCCATGTAAACCTGGCTCTCCGGTGTCTATATAAACCGGAGAGGATGGTCCTTAGAAGGCCGACCACAATTACAATCATACCATCATAGGCTAGCTCTTAGGGTTTAGCCTCTACGATCTCGTGGTAGATCTACTCTTGTACTACACATATCTTCAATATTAATCAAGTAGGAAGTAGGGTTTTACCTCCATCGAGAGGTCCTGAACCTGGGTAAACATTGTGTCCCTTGCTTCCTGTTACCATCAGCCTAAGATGCACAGATCGGGACCCCCTACCCGAGATCCGCCGATTTTGACACCGATATTGGTGCTTTCATTGAGAGTTCCTCTGTCTCGTCGCTTCGAGGCTTGATGGCGTCTTCAATCGTCAACAACATAGTCCAGGGTGAGACCTTTCTCCCCGGACAGATCTTTGTGTTCGGCGGCTTCGCACTGCGGGCCAATTCGCTTGGCCAGTTGGAGCAGATCGATAGCTTCGCCCTTGGGAACCACATCAGGTTCGGAAACTTGAACTACATGGCAGATATCCGCGGAGACTTGATCTTCGATGGATTCGAGCCTGCGCCAGGAACACCGGACAGTCACGACGAGCACGCCCTAGACCTGCTGTCGGACAATGCTCGGGACATCATCCCCGATGCAGCCCCGGATCTACATCCAGGGCAGGTTGCGTTGCCTATGGACGGAGGGCTGGACCCTGCCCCGCAGGCCGCACACTCATGGGTGGTGGAGCCAAACACAGGTCTCACCTCTGTGGAGGCCTGTAACCCTGGGCCCCCGGACTCATATCCGGCTGTTGGTCCTGGTCCGCACACTCTCGAGCCAGCCGAGCCAGGTTGGGCTTCGGTAATGGAGTTTATCGCTGCGGACATCTTTCAGCACTCGCCTTTTGGCGACATGCTGAACTCATTAAAGTCTCTCTGTCTGTCAGGAGGCTCTGAGCCGAACTATGTACGGCTTGAGTGGGAAGCAGGCGACGAAGGAATTCACTGCCCACCCACCACCCACTTTGTCGCCATGATCGATGATTTAACCGACGTGCTTGACTTCGACTTCAAAGACATCGACGGTATGGACGACGATGCAGGAGACATACAGGAGCCACAGCTCACAGGGCGGTGGCCAACCACTTCTTCATATGATATATATATATGGTGGACACTCCAAAAGAAACCAATGGCGATGAGGCAAAATAGGCTAACCCCTCCAAGAAAAAAGAAAAGCATGGGCATCGCCAGCGCCGCTCCAAGCCCCACCAAGGCAATACCGGCACCGGAGACGATAATAATCCGGACGGTGCCGACGATGAATACAACCCCGAACAGCCCGCCTTCGAGCAGGCCGAACAGGAAGACGGGCATGACATCCCAGATGAACAGGCGACAGACGGGTATCCGGAGGAGGACAATTACATGCCCCTCTCCGAAGATGAGGTTAGCCTCGGCGACGACGAGTTCGGCGTACCCGAAGACCCCGCAGAGCAGGAGCGCTTCAAGCGCCGGCTTATTGGCACAGCAAGAAGCCTGAAGAAGAAACAGCAGCAGCTTTAAGCTGATCAAGATTTGCTCACAGATAGATGGACAGAAGTCCTGGCAGCCGAGGAATATGGACTCGAGCGCCAAACGGCTGACCAGCCACCTCGAGGTCGGGATAAAATGACATATCAGCCGGAATACCAGCCTATAGCCCCGCGCCGGTTTACTATGGCCCGGGGCAATACTCAAGACCTGCGTGATAAACTGGGTAACGCTACAGGACAACCAAGATCGTTCTATGGATCATGGGGGCACGCCGAAGCACATGACGAGGACCGTCATACCGGATACACTAACAGCAAATCCGGCTGGGCCGAATACAACCAGTCAGACGCAGCCGGGCTGCGCCGCGACATAGCCCGACACAGAGGCGCCGTACACCCCCTCTGCTTCACTGATGAAGTGATAGATCATGAATTCACAAAAGGGTTTAAACCCGTAAACATCGAATCATACGATGGCACAACAGACCCCGCGGTATGGATTGAGGATTTCCTTCTCCACATTCACATGGCCCACGGAGATGATCTACACGCCATCAAGTATCTCCCACTTAAGCTCAAAGGACCCGCCCGGCATTGGCTAAACAGGCTGCCCACAAATTCCATTGGCAGTTGGGAAAACTTGGAAGACACATTTCTTGACAACTTCCAAGGCACATATGTGCGACCTCCGGATGCCGATGACTTGAGCGACATTACTCAACAGCCCGGAGAATCATCCAGGAAGTTCCGGACTCAGTTCCTAACTAAAAAGAACCAAATAGTCGACTGTCCGGACGCCGAAGCCCTGGCGGCCTTCAAGCATAATATCCGTGACGAGTGGCTCGCCCGACACCTCAGCCAGGAGAAACCCAAGTCTATGGCAGCTCTCACGACACTAATGACCCACTTTTGCGCATGCGAGGACAGTTGGTTGGCTGGCAGCAGCACTATGCCGCATCCTGGCACGTCAGATGTCCGTGACAATAACAGCAAGCTACGGCGCAACAGACACAAGCGACGGAACAATGGCGACAACATCGAAGACACGGCGGTCAATGCCGGATTTAGCGGATCCAAATATGGTCAGCGGAAGAAGCCATTCAAGAGAAACAATCAGGGACCGTCCAGTCTAGACCGCATACAGGAGTGCTCGTGCCAAATTCATGGCACCCCGGACAAGCCAGCCAATCACACCAATAGAGACTGCTAGGTAATTAAACAGGCCGGCAAAATAAACACCGAAAACAAGGACAAGGGGCTGCATAGAGACGATGACGATGAGCCCCGGCGTCCGAACATGGGGGGACAGAAGAAATTCCAACCCCAGGTGAAAACGGTCAACATGATCTACGCCACCCACATCCCCAAGCGGGAACGTAAGCGAGCACTACGGGACGTATACGCGATGGAGCCAGTTGTCCCAAAATTCAACCCATGGTCAGCTTGTCCGATCACCTTTGATCGTAGGGATCATCCTACTAGCATCCGTCACGGCAGCTTAGCCACATTGGTTTTAGACCCAATTATAGACGGATTTCACCTCACAAGAGTCCTTATGGACAGAGGCAACAGCCTCAACCTGCTCTATCAGGACACAGTGCGCAAAATGGGCATCGATCCTTCAAGGATTAAGACCACCAAAACCACTTTTAAGGGTGTCATTCCTGGAGTAGAGTCCCGCTGTACGGGCTCTATAACATTGGAAGTGGTCTTCGGATCTCCGGATAACTTCCGAAGCAAGGAGCTAATCTTCGATATCGTCCCTTTCCGTAGTGGTTACCACGCACTGCTCGGACGAACCACATTCGCCAGATTCAATGCGGTACCACACTATGCATACCTCAAGCTCAAGATGCCAGGCCCGCACGGGGTCATAACAGTCAACGGAAATATGGACCGCTCTCTCCGTACAAAAGAGCACACTGCGGCCCTTGCGGCCGAAGTACAATGCGGCCTCCTCCGGCAAACCACCAATCCGGCAACGACAACCTCAAGCTCCATCAAGCGAGGGTGGAACACCCCGCAACAAGATCAGCAGACACGTCAAGAGCATGACTAGCAGTCTGGCCTCCGCTCAAGTCCCACCCAAGCAGCATTCATGACACACGTACACAATTACGCACTCAAAATACCATGGGCACAGGCGGAGGCGCAACAGTGGCTCAGTCAACAGTACGGTATTGCTCCATAACCTTTTCTTTTACCTTTAAGGACATTGCTTTAGTGCAGCTTCTCCAGAAGAGCCGGATTGTCGGACTCACATAGGAGAGGAAACCCAGGAGGCAACAGGCTTCGAGCACAGCAGGAAACACCCAGGTGGAATCTATTTACGATCGTTGTTCCCGCTTTATCTATCTGTACATAGCCTGCCCCTGGATAGGATATGTCAAATAATCCTATTTATCTCCTCTTAATGCATTCGTTGTAAACATACGCTTAAACGTATTATTTATCAATGGGAGCCAATATATAGCGTCAGCTTATTATTTTTATTTGAGCATTTTTTACAAATGTCTATTTGATTTTGCATCCGTACACTTTGGTATGCTTAGTTTGCTAGGGGCTTCTTATGGCGCCCCACAATACGGCAAGTCAAGTCCGAACACTTTCAACAGTGCGGCACCCCAAACTTATAGCATTATATGCATCAGCTCCGAATCATGTCTTGGGTTACAGTTGGGATAGCCCGGCTCCCTTGTTTTGGCACCTTACGTTCTGTTAATTCGGCTAAGGTAGCACAGGAAGAACTACTGCGATTGTACCCTGGTTTTTCTGGACGAGCACCTCAGTAGAGAAAGCACAAAACTGTCCGACATGATGTGGCGAGAGCTGGTCGCTGTTCGAGAGGTCTTAAAATCCTTAAAGATTTTTCCGCTTTAGGCGATAATTCGGCTTTGTCCGATATAGGCATGTATAGCGTCCCAATTCGGCTTTCCGGATTCTAGGGGCTTCGCCGAAATTTAAAATTATAGACTTCTATGGCTAAGTGAAGGTTATAAAGCCGTATAGTCCGATTGCCTTGTTCGCTGCGCTGGACACCTCCTTAAGGGACCAAACATTTGGATAAAGAGTGTCCGGGTTTTTCCATGAACACCCCAGTACTAGTTACACGGGGGCGGAATGGCCTACTTACAGAATTTGATCAACAACCGCATAGAAGGTAATATTTTAAATAACAAAAGCGCTACATAGCGCAAGTAACTTCATCTTTAAATTACAAACATGACAGAGGTGAATTCATTCAAAAATTATGTCTTTAGTACATTCATCGGCCACGAGGCAAGCACCCTTCATCACGCCATCATAATACTTCTCGGGGACATGATGCGGCTTTCCCTCCGGTGGCCCGTCCTTCACCAGCTTCTCCGCATCCAGCTTGCCCCAATGCACCTTTGCACGGGCAAGGGCCCGGCGGGCACCCTCAATGCAAACGGATCGCTTGATAACTTCCAGTCGCGGACAGGCATCCACCATCCGCTTGATCATGCCGAAGTAGCTGGTGGGCAGAAGCTCACCAGGCCATATCCGAACTATGAGATCCTTCATAGCCACTTCGGCCGCCATGTGCAGTTCGACAAACTGCTTCAGCTAGTCACTCAGAGGCGTTGAATGTTCGGCCCCAGCATACTGGGACCAGAACAGCTTCTCCGTTGAGCTCCCCTCCTGGGCACGGTAGAACTCCGTGGCGTCTGATACGCTGCGTGGCAGATCTGCGAATGCCCCTGGAGAGCTCTGGACTCGGGTAAGTAAAAGAAACGCCTCCTCCACATGTTTGCTTTGCATAAAAAATTTCTTACCCGCCGCTATCTTTTTGGCCTCTTGGATCTCCTGTTGTGCCCTCTCGGCTTCGGCCTTGGCATCTTTTATATTTGTAAGGGCCTTCGCAAGCTTGGCCTCTTTTGCTTTAAGCTCATGCTCCGCAGACTCGAGCTTCTTGCCGAGCTCCTGGAGCTCTTCTTGTACCTCGCCCACTCGGGCCTCTTTCTTTTTGTGCTCCTTGAGTTCCAAGGCCGCTTTGTGTTCGGCCTCGGACATCACCTTCTTGAGAGATGCCACTTTGGTGGTGGCCTCTGTTACCATACCACGACATTTCGTCATTAGCATAATCAAATTTTATTTACTATTCATTATATGAGAGAGGGGAATCCTTCACCTTTGCTTTCTTCGAGATGCCTCCTCGTGAGGCCGAGCTCTCCCTGTGCCCGTTCTAAGTCCTGCGTTAGGCCGGCGATTTCGGCCGTGCGAGCAGCAGCGGCCAGCAACACAGCCTGTTTATTTACATTCAAACTTATTGTTAGACTCCTGCGGATTATAATTGACCCTCCGTTTAGTTTTTCTTTCTGAACACCAAACAGAGTATCAGGGGCTACTACCTATCGGGTGGTAATTTCATACATTTTTACTTACCTCAAAGCCTGTCAGGAGGCTGGTGTAGGCTTTTGTTAGTCCGCCCTTGGCGGACGAAACCTTTTGAATCACCGCACTCATAAGAGTACGGTGCTCTTCATCTAGGGAAGCACCTCGAAGCGCTTCCAGCAGACAATCCGGCGCCTCGGGCGCAACGGAAGTCCTTGATACAGACGGCCCTCCCTCCATAACTAGGGGCTGCCCGCCTAAGTCCGGAACCACTAAAGGCTCCGGAACAGTGTTCGGTTGAGAGCCCGGCTTACCGTGGCTCTCATCAACACGATCCGCGGGGACCTTGAACCCCGCGAGTCCGACGTCTGGGATGCCGCCTTGCGGCGCCTCCAGGGCCACCTCCCCCATCTCTGGGGGCCTTTGGGACAACACATCCGTGTCATCTGCAGGCCGAGGAGAAGTGGCCATCGGGAGTGAGTTCATTGCTGACTCACTCAATGACCCGTCCGAAGACGATACCTCGGGATGGGCTCTGGCCGAACTGCATACAATTTCGGTGTTATAACTAAACTATGAAGCAAAATTATGATTGAGTGCGGATACTTACGATCGCACTAGGGGCTTCTTCCTGGGCAGCCACCCTTCCTCGCTATCGGTGGCGGTGGTGGAGTAGTCTGGAAGGGACACCTTTCCCTTCTTGGACGTCCCAGTCTCCCCCACCGGGGCGGCCTTCCTCTTCTTCCCTCCCACGACACAGGGAGGTGGTGTTTCTTCTTGTTCCTCCCCGCCTCCGCGGGGGGAATCTGTCTCGTCGTCGTCAGACGACAAGGGTATGAAGGCCTTGCGCCGGGGCCTCTCCTGGTCCCCTGGTCCGCCGTCTCAGGCCCCCCATCTTGTCCGGATAGGGTGGCCTCTTCTTCTTATCCTTCTTCCCCTTCGGGGGAGGAGTCTTCCTCGTTCTCTTCGGACGAGGCTTCTGGCGCAGCCTTGCGCTGGAGACTCTTTCGGGTCCCCGAGGCCTTCTTGTTGGCCTTCTTCTCCGGCCCCTTGTAGGGAGCCGGAACCAGCATCTCCATCAGGAGAGCATTAGTTGGGCTTTCCGGTAGTAGAGCCGGACAGTCAATCCGCTCCGCCACCTCCACATACTCCTAAACAAATATACACAACCACTTAGGAATTCTCCATGAATATATCAGGGAGAACCGAACCTGGTGATGGTCTGAGAACTCACCTGGGTAGGGTTCCGTGCGGCATGGAGCCCATGGTCCTCGGTTAGGAGAGGAGGTACTTCGGAGGCCTTGAATAGCACCTTCCATGCATTTTTGTGCTTCATGCCATAGAGCCTCTGGAGCGTCTGGTGTTCGGCTAGAATGAACTCCCACAGATTGAATGCCCGCCTTTGGCACGACAGAGTTTGGCAAATGAGCATGACCTGGATCACGCTGACAAGCTTGATTTTCTTGTCCTTCATGCCCTTGATGCGGGTTATGAGTCCGGTCAGCTCGGTAGATTCGCCCCAGGACAGGCCCTTCCGTTCCCAGGAGGTGAGCCGCATAGGGGTTCCGGATCGGAACTCGGGGGCCACCTCCCCATTAGCGTCGCGCGGCTCAGTGATGTAGAACCACCCCGATTGCCACCCCTTCACGGTTTCCGCAAAGGAGCCGTCAAGCCAGGTGACATTAGGCATCTTGCCCACCATGGCTCCCCCGCACTCCGTTTGCTGGCTGCTCACTATCTTCGGCTTCACGCAGAAGGTTTGGAGCCACAAGCCGAAATGAGGCTTAATGCGGAGGAAAGCCTCGCACACGACGATGAACGCCGAGATGTTGAGGATGAAGTTCGGAGCTAGATCATGGAAGTCTAGCCCGTAGTTGAACATGAGCCCGCGGACGAAGGGGTGGAGTGGAAACCCCAGTCCATGGACGAAGTGGGCAAGGAACACGACCCTCTCGTGGGGTCCTGGAGTTGGAATGACCTGTCCCTCGTCTGGTAGCCGGTGCGCTATATCTGCGGCCAAGTATCCGGCCGCCCGGAGATTCGCAATCTTCTTCTCCGTCATGGTGGAAGCCACCCACTTGCCTCCTACTCCGGACATGACTAACTGTGCGGAGAAGACCTGGACTAGGGTGCTGGAGCTCGAGGGGGCAAGAGTATGCGAGGGAGGAAGAAGGCGTGGGTAAGAATGGGGAACTCTTATCCCTTTATACAGGCGACGAAAGCGGTGCGCCTCCCCACTAGCCTGTTGAGAATCGCTTACTTCCCAAGCGCCACGATTGATGGCACGGGGGGATTACCCATACCCGTATTGATGAGAATCCCGTGATAAGGGGATATGATCTCTGCTTTGACAAGACGTGTCAAGGAAACCGCCTCGCAATGCACGCTGTGGCTAGTTGTGAAAAACGGTTCGAATAATGACCTGGCTCTAATGGCATGTCACATCGTCTAAAAGTTGTCAGCTGAAGTATCATTCTCTCTACGGTGGTATGTGAAGATCATTTTGCAGATCCGGACACGACCTACGTGTTCGATAATAACCTTAGAGTATTCGGAGGAGGAACCCGCCTTGCAATGCCGAAGACAAGACTGCGCGCCGGACTCATCGTCATTGAAGCCTGGTTCAGGGGCTACTGAGGGAGTCCTGGATAAGGGGGTATCTGGATAGCCTGACTGTACACATCGTCCGGACTATAGAAGCGTCAAGATACAAGACTCAAGACTTCGGCTCGTGTCCGGATGGAACTCTCCTTTGCGTGGAAGACAGGCTTGGCGATCCGGATATTGTGTTTCCTTCCTTGTAACCGACTCCATGTAAACCCTAGCTCTCCGGTGTCAATATAAACTGGAGAGGATGGTCCTTAGAGGCCGATCACAATTACAATCATAGCATCATAGGCTAGCTCTTAGGGTTTAGCCTCTACGATCTCGTGGTAGATCTACTCTTGTACTACACATATCTTCAATATTAATCAAGCAAGAAGTAGGGTTTTACCTCAATCGAGAGGACCCGAACCTGGGTAAACATTGTGTCCCTTGCTTCCTGTTACCATCAGCCTAAGACGCACAGATCGGGACCCCCTACCCGAGATCCACCGGTTTTGACACCGACAGTCGTCCGCGGCGTGAATATCATGGTCACCACCAGGATCAGTACCTGGGGCGAGGCCATAGACAGTATGATCATCAGTATCCCCGTGATGACCACCGTTGAGTGCCTACACCCCCTCCGAGGGGCCGGTCGTACGCGCCCCGACGGTGTGACAACAGGCTCCCGTATGGTGACGAGAGGAGAGCCCTAGCCGACACAAGAGAGCCTGGGTTCGATGCGAGGTTACTCCTTGTCCAGGGTTTGGTCGACAAAGGCCGAGCAAATAGATAAGGACAAGATAGAGATTGTCTGATTCGAAATAAAGCATTTGTTTCTGGGCCCGAGTGTTTTAGTAGAGCCATCCGAGCTGCCGAGATCCCTCCCAACATCAGATTGGCTATGGGCGTGAGCAAGTTCATCGGTGAGTCAAAGCTAGACACTTGGCTAGAAGATTACCGAGTGGCTATGCAGATTGGTGGAGGCAACGATGATGTAGACATGAAGCACCTTCCCTTGATGCTCGAGGGTTCGGCTAGAGCTTGGCTTAATCAGTTGGCCCCTAGAAGTATTTTTTGTTGGGAAGATTTGGCCTGAGTATTCATCAAGACATTCAAAGGCACCTGCAAGCGACCTGCTGGGCTGACTGAATTGCAGCACTGCATTTAGAAGCTAAATGAAACTTGAGAGACTTCATCCAGAGATGGACTACCCATCACCATGTGGTGGAAAATGTGTCAGAGCACCAGGCAGTTTGCGCCTTCAAAGAGGGCGCACGGTGTAGAGAGCTCATCTTGAAGTTCGATTGATCCGGAGACATGTCTCTGAGCCGAATGATGGAAATAACCACTTGATATGCAAACGGCGAAGAAGAAGACCGACTCTGTAATGGTAAAGGGAAACCAGTCAACCAGGATATTGGAGGTGGAAATTCCAATCGGAAGACAAAGCGTAAAGCTAAGCCCATAGGCCCTGCTGAAGCTCCAGTCCTGAATGCACAAGGAAAATCAAAAGGAAAAGCTAAAGGGCAGTGGGTGCCCAAGAAGGTGAAAGACCAGTTAGGCCAGGATGTCCTAGATTTGCCATGTTATATCCTCACGAAGAAGGATGAAGAGGGTAACTTGATTCAGCCCAAGCATACCACTTGACAATGTCGACTCCAGATTCAGCAGTTCCGAGAGGGTCAGCCCAGTGAAAAGGACTCTGATAAGGATGAAGAGAAAGAATAAGATGACAGTTATCCTAAGGTCAATGCTACCTTGATGATTTTTGCTGATGTCAAGAGCAAAAGTTGACTGAAAGTCATTAACAGAGAAGTGAACATGGTTGCTCTGGCAACTATGACGTACCTGAAGTGGTCGAAGACTCCCATTACATTCGACCAATCTGATCACCCAATGCATGTTGCTACCCCTGGGTGGCAAGCGTTAGTGGTCGACCCAGTCATTGGGGGCACCCGACTGACTAAAGTCCTTGTGGATGGTGGCAGTGGTTTAAACATTCTGTACGCTGAGACCCTCCAAGGGATGGGCATTCAATGTCGAAAATCAGTGAGAGCAACATGCAGTTCCACAGTGTCATCCCTGGAAAGAAGGAAAAGTCACTCAGACAGATTGCTCTTGATGTGGTTTTCGGTGATTCCAAGAATTATCGCAAGGAGAAGTTGACGTTTGAGGTGGTGGATTTCCATAGTGCCTATCATGCTATTCTTGGTAGGCCCGCATACACTCATTTCATGGCTCGACCATGTTATGTGTATCTTAAGTTGAAGATGCCCGGACCCAGAGGTGTAATCACAGTTATAGGAAATAGGCAAAGAGCTGAGGAGTGCCTTCAAAAAGGCTCAAAAATTGTTGATGAGCAAATGGCAGCGGTAGAGATGGAGGAATACAAGAAAAATGCAGATCCGAGTGATTTGTTGCGAGCTAAGAAGCCTGCCTTAGAGTCCGCATTTCAATCGTCCGGTGAGACAAAGCCTGTCCATACTCACCCAGAAGACCCCAATGTTGCTCCGACCCACATCTCAACAACACTTGATAGCAAATAGGAAGAAGCGATCATCCAGTTCCTCCGTGAGAACTGGGACATCTTTGCATGGAAACCATCTGACATGCCGGGTGTACCCAGGGGACTGGTTGAGCACCATTTGCGTGTCGACCCAAAAGCAAAACCTGTCAAGGAACATCTTGGCCGGTCCGCCGTGGAGAAGAGGAAAGCAAATTGTGAAGAGGTGGCTCGACTCCTGTCAGCTGAGTTCATCCCCAAGATATACCACTCCGGGTCCCCAAGAAAGATGATTCACTTCGTATGTGTATCGACTTCAAGCATATCAATCAGGCCTGCCCAAAAGATCATTTTCCTCTCCCCACATTGATCAGATTGTCGACTCGACTACGGGGTGTGAGCATTTGTCCTTTTTGATGCATATTCCGGGTACCATCAGATCCGATTGTATGGACCCGATGAAATAAAAACGGCTTTCATCACCCCATTCGGGTGTTTTTGCTACGTTACCATGCCTTTTGGTCTAAAGAATGTTGATGCCACGTTCATGCGCATGATCCAGAAGTGCCTGCTCACTCAAATCAGTCGGAACATGGAAGCATACATGGACAATATCATGGTCAAGTAGTTCCCACCTGCTGACTGACCTCGCTGAAACCTTTGCCAACCTAAGAAGATATGGCATCAAGCTTAACCATCCAAGTGCGCATTCGGAGTTCCAGGAGGGAAGTTGCTTGGTTTTCTCGTTTCCGAGTGAGGAATCAACGCAGACCCAAAAAATATTGGAGCAATTCTCCGAATGAAAAACCCAGTGCGTGTGCATGATGTTCAGAAGCTTACTGGTTGTTTGGCTGCATTAAGTCGATTCATTTCTCGACTCGGTGAAAAGGCATTGCCTCTTTACCGACTAATGAAAAAGTCTGATACATTCGAGTGGACTCCTGAAGCTGAAGCAGCGTTTGTAGAGCTCAAAGCCCTGCTTTCCACCAAGCCGGTGCTTGCTGCCCCAGTAAGCAAAGAGCCTCTGTTGTTATATATTGCAGCGACTGGACAGGTTGTCAGCACAATGCTCACGGTCGAGCGTGAGGAGGAAGGGAAAGCCTATAAAGTTCAATGCCCAGTGTATTATATTTCAGAAGTTTTGACTCCGTCCAAGCAAAGGTATCCGCATTACCAGAAGATTGCCTATGGAATTTATCTGACCACAAAGAAAGTTGCACATTACTTTGCAGACCACTCGGTTTCAGTCGTCAGTGACGCTCCGTTGTCAGAATTTTTGAACAATCGAGATGCAACCGGTCGAGTGGCTAAGTGGGCGATTGAACTTCTTCCTTTGGATATCAAGTTCGAAGCAAAAAAAGGCAATTAAGTCTCAGGCAATTGTAGATTTCTTGGCCGAGTGGATTGAGCAACAACAACCGACTCAAGTTCAATCGGAACACTGGACCATGTTCTTTGACGGATCTAAGATGTTGAATGGTTCTGGTGCTGGAGTGGTTTTGGTGTCCTCAAGGGGCAATAAACGCAGTTACGTACTCCAGATTCACTTTGATTCCTCCAACAATGAAGCTGAGTACGAAGCACTTCTATACGGGTTGCATATGGCCATCTCACTCGGGGGCTTAGCTGCGATCCCGTACTTGCCTAAGTTACAAAACATACTCCGAGTGAAGAGCAACCCTCTCACTCGGGGGCTTAGCTACGAACTAGATTCCCCTAAGTTACAAAACATACTTCGAGTGAAGAGCAACCCTCTCACTCGGGGGCTTAGCTGCGAACCAGATTCACCGAAGTTTCAAAACATACTCCAAGTGAAGAGCAACCCTCTCACTCAGGGGCTTAGCTACGAACCACATTCGCCTAAGTTACAAAACATACTTTGAGTGAATAGCAACCCTCTCACTCGGGGGCTTAGCTGCGAACCAGATTCGCCTAAGTTCCAAAACATACTCCGAGTGAAGAGCAAGCCTCTCACTCGGGGGCTTAGCTGCGACCCTGCACTTGCCTAATTTTCAAAACATACTCTGACTGAAGAGCAATCCTCCCACTCGGGGGCTTAGCTGTGACCCTGCACTCGCCTAAGTTTCAAAACATACTTCGAGTGAAGAGCAATCCTCTCACTCAGGGGCTTAGCTGCGAACCAGATTCGCCTAAGTTTCAAAACATACTCCGAGTGAAGAGCAATCCTCACACTTGGGGACTTAGCTACAAACCAGATTTTCCTAAGTTTCAAAACAAACTCCGAGTGAAGAGCAACCCTCTCACTCGGGGACTTAGCTGCGATCCCGTACTCGCCTAAGTTACAAAAACATTCTCTGAGTGAAAAGAAACCCTCTCACTCGGGGACTTAGCTGCGACCCCATACTCGCCTAAGTTTCATAGACACAACGAGGTGCACCCTGAGCTGCGCTACAATTACAACATCTGGATGCACTCTGAGCTATACCACAAGTACAACGTCTACTCCGAGTGAAGAGCAATCCTCTCACTCGGAGACTTAGCTGTGATCCAAGATTCGCCTAAGCCAAAAAATCCAAGAACATCAGAGATAAAGCAGCTGCATTCGAATAAAGCAATCAAGTTCGGATAAATCCAGCAAGGTTCATAACCGCAAATAGAAGTACTCAGGCGTCAGGCCCGAAAGATTTTAACGATTACAAAGTCACTTGGCATTCCGAGGCAAATAAAGTTAAGTTATCAAGTTTTTCACTCAGCAGGAGGAGGGCTAGCTGGCTCGACGAAAGCGTCCAAGTCAATGTCATCTGCTATCCGAGTAGCTACATCAATGAAAGTCTCCATAAAAGATTGAAACTGAAGCTTCTTGGTGTTTGCCACCTGAAGAGCTTTCAACTTCTCTTCCTTGACGTCCTTGCAATGAACACAGACGAGTGATAGAGCCACATCAGCATCGCAGCGAGCATCTGACTTCTTCCATGCTTGCACTCGGCCAGGGATGTCATCGAGTTAAGTCATCAGTGACTCGAGGTCATTCAGAAGCACATCCTTTGGCCACATCTCCTTGTCAATCCGTGACAATGCAATTTTCAGTCGAGCCACATAGTCCAAGACGCTGGCAAGGCGAGATTCTAGTCACAACACGTTCATGGCAGCTTCATCCTTAATTGGGGAGTTGATGGGCTCCAGTCTTGTCTCGATCTGCTCGGTTTCCTCCTCATAGTTCTGATAGAATTCTGCACGGGGAGAAAAATGGTAAGATGGCAGTAAAATTGTGAGAGAATTCTTTGAATCCAGTCGGACGAAGGAAAATACCTTCAAGCATGAGGAACATCTTCTTGGCAAGACCACCCAGATAAGCTTCCAGTTTGTCCCTCCTCCGAGTGAGAACATCCACTTTGTCAGCCAAAGCCACCTTCTCCTCCTTCAGCTGCACTACTTCTTTCTTTGCCTCGTCAACAACAGTCTTCTGCTTGGCATTCTCCTCCTCCAACTTGCCGACTGAAGCTAGCTTCCTGTCAGACAGTTCAGTCTTCTCATGCGCTCTCTTCTGTGCCCCCTCTAGGTCAAGATCCTTCTGCTCCAAGGCCTGCTTCATTTTGTCTAAAGAAACAACATTATTTAGTTGGGCTTGGAGTCGACTGTTTTCACTATGCATATCTCTTGGAGTGGAATCACTCACTTGCCTCAAAAGGGAATGGGAAAGGAAAAATGACAAGGCACGCAGTCGAAGGGTCGTTACCTCCCATGACTGCCACTTCATCTCGAGCTTTCTTCAGGTTCTCCTTGGCCAGATCCAAGTCAAGCTTGAGTTGGTTTTTCTCCTATTCCAAGGCAGCATACTGAGTACCGAGCTCACAAGATTTCTGCAATCAACAACAAGACATGTCAATCGACAGGAAAAAGATCAGCTACTTCCGAGTGAAAAAGTGTAAGATCAAATTGCTATGGCGAAAGAGTTCTAAGACTGCTGCCGAATCAAACATTCAACAACAGTCTCGGGGATTACACCCAGTGGGTGCCCTTAGCGTGCCCCCACTGGTTTGATTTCCCACTTTGGCATGGTCCGCCTAGCCTGAGTGGAAGGAGTAAAAAGATCAGTTACTTCTGAGTGAAAAAGTGCAAGGTCAGATTGCTATGACAAAAGAGTTCTAATACTGCAGATGAATCTAACATTCAATAGCAGTCTCGGGGACTACACCAAGTGGGTGCACTCAGTGTGCCCCCATCGGTTCGATTTCCCACTTGGCATGGTCAGCCCAGCCAGAGTGGAAGGAGTAAGAAAAACCACATTTGTTCTAATCCCAGAGTCGACTACCTGCAGTCGATAGCAGTCTTGAGGACTACACCCAGTGCGTGCACTCAGCGTGCCCCCACTGGTTCGATTTCCCACTTGGCATGGTCAGCCTAGCTAGAGTGGAAGGAGTAAAAAAACACCCAATGGGTGTACAGATGCAAGGTTCAGACTAACATATTACGAATAACAAAGAATCAGTTTTCAGATAGCATATCCTAACAGAGAAAGAATTGAGTTGGAAAACCAATGAGAAATCAACTTACAATCCCACTTACTTGGACATTGGCTTGGAGGATAGAACTGGCGTCGTATACAACCTTGCTGGTGTCTAACACCACCTTCAGCCGGTCCATCATAACACCCGGCTGGATCATAGCTTCCTTGGAAGCTCCTACTTGGTCCTCCGGAGCGCGATACAGAACACACGGAGTGGATGATGGAGCAGATGACGTAACCGATGGAGTTGGAGCTTGAGGTTGTGTAATCGGGCCTGAAGTCTGAGCAGTTGACGCTGAAGGCTGGTCAGTCGACAAAGGATCAGCAAAAGAGACAGTAGCCCGTACTAGATCATCAAGTTGTTGAACTACATGCTCAGATGTCGGGCGAGGCACTTTGCTGGCAGGCACCCTCCTGCTCGAAGCTCTGTCCCTTCTCCCTGCATTCCTTTGAACTACTTCCTCTTTGTCATCATCATCTGGAAGCTGGATAACATTTGTCAGCACTACAAAACACTCGGCAGTAAGACTCAGTCACCCATCAAAGCAGTTGACAGAGTGGAAGCATGACTGCAGAATCATACCTGCCCGAGAAGTCGTCGCGTCTGCTGTCTCCGCATCACCCCGCTCCTCGTCGATGTCCATAGAGGTTGCAGAAGTAGCAGCATTGACAGCTCCAAACTTCACTCGGTCAAGCAAGTATAAAAGTTCATAGCGGTCATGAAATACAAGGGGAAGAAACACTTAAGCTGAAGCAATGGGCATGACCACCTTGATCCTGGGTAGAGCCTTCCGAGGTTTCACTGGAATAACTTTGGCCTGCTTCACGGCCTTCTCCGTTGGTTCTAGGGTTGAAGTTTGAGTGCGCTTTGGAATCGTCGCACTCGGCGGAACTGCTTTGCCATGTCCCCCTGCAAGGTCCTGCGACTGTTTGGAACGCTGTTCAGAGCAGGGCGGTGAGTCGACTTCCTCACTGCCGCCAGAATCCTCGCAATCCTCCTCGCTGTCATCTACATATTACCAATCAGCGCTTTCATCATCACTCCCTACTCCTTCTTGGAGCTTCTCCCCATTCGGCATTGAGCACATCCTGGTGAAAACCTACAAGTCACAGGTTACAAATGTCAATCGGATTTCAAGACAGTTGCATATCAAAGAAGTCATAAACACTCGACTAAAAACGACTGACCTCTCCGGGTGCGCTCTGGGCGTTGAATGGAAAATTCCTCCTGGACCCCCGGGGGTTATCCTTGTTACCAGTAATGCTCTGAAGCCACTGGGCCACCATCTCCTCGTCAACCTCCTCCGGGTGGGTTCGGGCGATTTCTTCTGGACCCGAATACATCCACATAGGGTGGTCACGGGCTTGCAAAGGCTAGATGCATCGACTGAGGAATACCTCTAACAGATCCATACCCGTCACTCCGCCATGAACCAGTGCGACGACCGTGTCAACTAACATGGACACCTCACCCTTCTCGGCTGCGGTTACTTTCAGTGAAGAAGGCTAACAAAGCCTATCTAGAGTGGAAGGGGGAAGGCCCGTTGACTGACCGGGAGTTGGGATGTCTTTACAGTAAAACCAAGTCGACTGCCACCCTCTAACTAACTCAGGAAAAGTCATGGGTGGAAAAGTACTCCTACCTCTCATTTGGATCCCTAACCCCCGGCACATTTGGATCACGTGCGTCTTTTCATCATTGGGGTTCGCCTTCTTCGCCGACTGAGAACGGCAGGTGAAGATGTGTTTGAACGGACCCCAGTGCGGCTGGTACCCCAAAAAGTTTTCGCACATTGAAATGAAAGCAGCAAGATACAAGATTGTGTTTGGAGGAAAGTAGTGATTCTGAGCACCGAAGAAGTTCAAGAAACCCTGAAAGAATGGATGCGGGGGAAGGGAAAAAGCTCGCTCGACATGGGTGGTGAGGAGGACGCTCTCACCCTCGCGTGATTGGGGCTCGGATTCCCCCTCCGGCAATCTCCAGGACCCATGGGCAATCAGGCCATCATGGGCGAGATTCTCCAAGTCTTCCTTCATGATGGTGGAGCGGATCCAGTCCCCATGGATCCAACCAGGCGGCAGACCGGACCACGACGACGGCCCCCGAGCCGCCTTCTTGCCCTTCGCCGTCACCTTCTTCATGCACTCCAGAGCCGCGGTCTTCTCCTTCACCATGGCAATGAAGCTCGAGAGGAACGGGCGAGGGCGTGGCGAGCAGGAAGAGACAAGGCGGAGAAGTGGAGAGAAAGGGGATCAAATGGGACGCACGGTGCCTCACATCGGCCTCGACACTTTTTATGGGTCTGCTTCCGAGTGGCTGACCCGTGGGCCCGATCAATCCTATCGCATCCCGTAACAGGTGCTAGCTTGATACATGGCGAAAAAGGCAGCACAAAGATCGAGGAGCCCCTGTCTATTCATTCCGTTTACTGTGCCACGCCCTGTCCCACGCGCTTCTCCAAAATTTTGAATCCCGTGAGATCCGGAGACCGCAGAGCAGTCAATCGCATCGAAGATATCACATTACAACTCACTCGAAGATTTACCGCATAATTCACTCGGAGATCTCAGAAACCAGAATCGATTGAGGCAACTGATGCAGGGTTAAAGTATCAGCACGCTTTCAAGACCTTGATGAAATTCCTCTAAAGCATTGAATTGAGTCGAAGCCAACTTCAACCCTTCTTCACTCGGACCTCAATCCATTCGGGGGCTAATGACGATGACATGTACCTAGGGTAGGGTCATGGTCTGACCTAGACACCCTACCCAAGGACATTACCCTAGAGTCAAAGACATACAAAGTTCTACCGAAGATACTGACTGAAATCGCCCTGAAGTGTAACCCACTCGACAGAAGATTCCACTCAGATATCCCAATTCCACTCGACCTGATAATTACACACGACCATACGAAGAGTCACTCGGAGTGCGGAAGGCCTAAAGTCACCCCAGGATGGCAATAGTCAGGCATTCACTCCGTAGTCATAAAGATCATTAATAGCAAGCGTTACCAGTAATGCCGTTGTCTTAACTCACATTGAACCCTGTGTAACCAAGGGCTGCGAGGGGTCCGACACACTCTATGTAAGACACCCCCTCCTCTGGCACAAGGGTTCGCACCCCTGTAACTCTAACACATATCTAGTCGACAAGCCTCAGCGGCACCGAGACGTAAGGCTTTTACCTCCTCTGAGAGGGGCATGAACTCGTAAACTTGTGTGTACAACCTCGTCGTAGCTAGGGCCTTGCCTCCTCGTATGTACCCTATACTCTTACTATGAGACTCATTCCCATGACATCGCGCAAGTGCACGAAAACACCGATGACGCCCACATGTTGGCCTAAGAGTCCTTTTTCTTTCTTTTTTGAGAGCCCGGCTGAGAGGCATAATTGACCTGTTTGGCATTGCGTTACTACTCGGCCCATATTCAATGGCACCTCACTGGCCCAAACAAGTGTACATCATCGAAAAGACACTGAGCGCAAATTATAACTTGGAAAAAGGAGATATACTCTATACACTAGAGAATGGTGATGCCCTCATTTAGATCACCAGCAATTTGAGACATAAACAGTTTGGAACAGTGATATATACAACATTAAAACACTGAATAGTTACTACTACTAACATAAATATTAATTAATGATAGTTCATAAGAAGTCTTGCTACACCACCAAAACCCACCCACCTGCAGCGCTTAGACTCTCGTGATCCAGAAGAGAATGACATTCTAAATAGAGGCAACTATTGTCGTGGGAACGATTCTGGCAATAATAAGGGATAGGGTAAAGGAGCATGATCTATTGAGATGCATATGGGTGACACGGTGGTTTTAGCGAGTTCAGGCCTCTCACGGTGGAGATAACAACCCTACATCTCGTGCTCCGGAGAGACTTTGTTTTATCTGAGTATATATCAGGAGATTACAATGTATGTGTGAGAGAGAGGAGAACAGATCTCCATGCCTGAGCTGAGTCCTGAGACTAATGGAGAGAGAGAGAGCTAGGAGGAGAGGAATGAGTACCTACCGAGCTATGCGGTGGGGGTGGCTTTTATAGAGTGCGCCACCCCTCACCTCCTATGTTACAAATTAGAGAATCAATGCCATAATATCCCACTATGAAACCTCCACTATGAAGATGATGTTTCAACTGCCTTGCCGACTGTTGGTCTTCGCTCGCCTGAGTGAGTCATACAACCGAGTGGTTGCCTGTTGTTCGAGTGGATGGTTCGTTGATGCGTCCGAGTGGATAGTATGTTTGAATGAGATTTATCTGGACCCACCTGCTATGTGGACCCCATGCTTTACGATATTTTGACCCTTCGTGGGCCTACCTGTTATGTGTATCCCCAACAACTATTACGTAGTAAGAGTGACATAGACGAGGATGAACAAATGACAAGGAATCAATATGCATAACAAAAGAGAGAACTACCCATCCAGAACAAGCAGCAAAGACAACAAGTCATTCGAAGAGGTACGATCCAACACCATCATAATTTGTAGCCCCGCTTCAACCACTAGTGATTCGGAGACACCGGTACTCCACCCTTTCGACGCAACAACCCAATTACCTATCAACCTGAAGGCTTGAACCACATCACTGCCTGTCGGATTTGAGACATCCAAGGATCAAAGTTAATCCAGATGCCTTTGTCATTCTCACCTTCTTTTGGCTTCAGGTTGTATCTTTGACAATTAGGGAGTCCGCTCCCGCAGTCCTAGGGCTCGCCGTGTAGACAGAATTTTTCCTAGCAAACAGAGCCTCTCTTCCATCAAGGTCTTTGCCAATGATGATCTCCTAGTTAATCGGATAATTGAGTCCGAGAAACAGAGAGTGTGCACCAAGGCTGTCTACCCGCCTCCAACTAAAAAATCCTGAAGGCCCCAACAAGTGTTGGAAATATGAGCAATTTACCGAATGATTTTATTAACAAAAATACTAGATAAAACATGACTAGTATAGCAGTGATAAAACAAGTCATGCGATTTGACAAAGTGAAGGTAAATAACATCTGCATATATGAGCTAGAAGGGATCATCTCTCGAGCAGACAGTAGATCAAGATGCATATATGAGGTAGATCCTAACATGTGTAGGGTAAGCACTAGAAGAAAGAACTATGGCAGGACCTCCAACAGGAAAAACAAGAACATGTACTGGACAGCAGATAGAGCAGAGGCACTGGACTTGGGGTCGGTGTCCTCCATGTCATCGAGGAGGTTGTCGACGTTGGGGAAGTAGTCATCGTCGGGGAAGTAGTCGTCGGAGTCCGGGGCATCCGTGACGAAGAAGTCAGTAGTCGCGCAGAGCTCTCCCCAAAAACCTTATCACCCTTCTCCCGTATATGACTCAAAGAGGTGCGGTTTCGGAGGCCTACTGTCCCGACTCGCGGTGCACGCCGCAAGCCGGGATGAGGAAGACAGCAGTAGCATAGAGATTAGAACCGGTGGCGAGAGGAAGGAGAAGTTCTGGTATGCCTCTCTGAGAGGAGCGACCTCCCTTTTATAGGCGCAAGAGAAGGAGGTGAGAGGCTGCGCCGGGAGCTGAAGGGAACGCGGGAGACGAAACAAACAGGCAGCAGCCGAAGAGGCGCGCCGTTCGGATTCAGTGTCCACTACAGGAAAAATGTTTCAGCTTCCGAGTGACCTTTCGTATACCCGTAGTGCGTGGCAAAAATTTAGACATCGGCTCGGATCATTCCCGCAACCTGCGGCGCGCCGTGACGAGGCGTGGCGTGGCGAGGCGGGTGGCGGAGGAGGAGCGCGCGTGGATGTCCCTCTTGTTCTCATGCTACAAGTGGGGAAAGAACCTCCCTTATAAGGAGGTCCAACTCCCACTCAATTAGCAATGTGGGACTAAACTTTAGTAGTATCCCTTGCCTTGCACAAATGGGCTAAGTGGGCCTCTAGGATTTATTTAGGAATTTCTAAAATAGTTATTGGGCTATCCCAAAATAGACTAAATTCCAGCAATCCCCCACCAGATCCCAGAGGTACACAATATTTGCCTTTGGTTCCAAAACAATGTTTTATATACCGGTACTACAGTGGAGACTGTTAAGTTGAACTTCCACCTAGAACTCTATGCTACACTAGTAAGCAACTTGGGCAGTGGACTGGGCCTTGAACTGCAAGTTTTCTGCGAATCTAGCTTCACATAAAGCCTTGACCGATACGTGGCTACCGTGGGTCTTCCCCGCGGGTGGAGCTTATGCGTCATACTCCGAGACCTTTCATGAGTTTACTAGAGAGAACCCTACTCTCATAGATTGCGACGTTTAACAATCCGACTCATATAGGTGCGTTCTTCAAAAGATGTTCTGCAGGACAACAACTCTGCTTCAAAGAGCCACTTAGAACACATTACGATATACATCAATCTGCCATGCAGATTAGGAGAGTATTGCATCTTCATGGAGTGGTATTTTTAACAGTAAGGATACTCTCCTCCCAGTTGACCAACAACTTGTCTTCCACATCTAATTCACGGGATCTCCTATCACAAATAATAGGTTACCACTGTGAACAACTCATATTGTGGGTCTCATACCCATCTCCCCCGATGCATTATCTATCACATTACATGACAGACCCTTAGTAAAAGGATCTGCCAGATTTTTGGACGTTTGGATATAATCCAATGCAGTAACTCCAGAGTTTTTCATTTTTCTGACAGACTTTAACCTTCTCTGAACGTGTCTTGATGACTTCATGTTATCCTTTGAGCTGCTCACTTTAGTGATCACAGTTTGATTGTCATAGTTCATAAGGATACCCGGTACAGGTTTCTCAACTACCGGCAAGTCATTCAAGAGCCGATGAAGCCAATCTGCTTCGACCATAGCTGTATCTAGTGAAAGTAGAACTCGAATAGTGGTCAGTCGAGCCACAGGTGAGTAAGTATCAAAGAAATCTTTACCTTCCTTTTGGGTATAACCCTTAGCCACGAGCCGAGCCTTGTACTTTTCAATAGTACCATCAGGCCTAAGCTTCTTCTTGAATACCCATTTGCATCCTATATGTTTGCACCCATAAGGACGATCAGTTATCTCCCAAGTTTCATTCGCCAAGATGGAATCCATCTCGCTACGAACTACTTCCTTCCAGTAGTCAGCATCTTCAGATGCATAGGCCTCTGAAATAGAACTGGGAGTGTCATCTATGAGATACACAAGAAAATCATCACCAAAAGACTTTGCAGTCCTCTGTCTCTTACTCCTAGTAGGAACTTCATTGTTCTCCTCCAGAGGACTTTCAAAGTGTTCCATCGAAATGGCAGGTTCAGCAATTTTAACTGGTTCCTGATTCGATGAACTTGGCATCTCCTGATTAGATGAGGTAGGCATATCCTTCATGGGAAAGATATCTTCAAAGAAATTCACATCATTCGACTCCATGATTGTACCGACATGTATGTCAGGTACCTCAGATTTTACAACCAAGAATCTATAACCAATGCTATGAAAGGCATATCCCAGGAAAACACAATCCACAGTTTTTGGTCCCAGCTTCCGCTTCTTTGGAATTGGTACATTGACTTTCTCCAAACAACCCCATGTTCGCAGATAAGAGAGTTTTAACCTTTTCTTCTCCCATTCCTCGAATGGAGTTATCTCTTTGTTCTTTGTGGGGACTCGATTTAGGACATGGCATGCTATCAATATCGCCTCCCCCACCATGCCTTGGAGAGACCCGATGTGTCTAACATGGCGTTAACCAAATCAGCTAGAGTACGATTCTTTCTTTCGGCCACCCCATTTGACTGAGGTGAGTAGGGAGGCGTCCTCTCATGGATTATACCATGTTCCGCACAAAAAGCATCAAATTCATTGGAAAAATACTCTCCACCACAGTCGGACCTAAGCCTCTTGATTTTTCGATCAAGTTGGTTTTCCACTTCAGCTTTATAGATCTTGAAAAAGTTCAAAGCCTCATCCTTAGATTTCAGAAGATACACATGGCAGTATCTAGTGGAGTCGTCAATTAACGTCATGAAATATCTCTTTCCACCTTTTGTCAAAACACCATTCATTTCACATAGATCTGAATGTATAAGTTCTAGTGGTGCAAGATTTCTCGTCTCCGCAGTCACGTGAGACTTACGAGGTTGCTTAGCTTGCACACACAGTTGACACTTATATCCCTTGACAGTGGTGAAACTGGGGATTAAGTTCAACTTCGCTAGTCGTGACATGCAACCAAAGTTAACATGACAAAGACGTGCATGCCACACATTTGATTCACTATTGTTGCAAATATGATTAACAAATTTATTGCAAATGTCTAATAAGGATAAATGAAACAGGCCTCCTGACTCATAGCCTTTACCAACAAAGGTTCCATACTTGGATATTACAAATTTATTCGACTCAAAGACAAGCTTATAGCCATCTCTACACAGAAGAGATCCGCTAACAAGATTTTTATTGATGGAGGGGACATAATGCATGTTCTTCAGCCGCACAATCTTTCCCAAAGTAAACTTCAGATCGACTGTGCCAACACCACGAACAGAAGCACTTGAACCGTTGCCCATCAGCACGGTTGAAGTCCCTGCGGTATGATAAGACGAAAACATGGAAATATCACCGCATACATGCACATTAGCACCCGTGTCAATCAACCAATCAGGAGAATGACATACTGAAAGAATAGTGGGAAATATACCATACCCAGCATCCTTCATGTCAATGTCTCCGATGACAACATTAGCGGTCTTGCCGCCTTTCCCAAGATGACGCTTGTCATAGCGATTAGGACAACTAGGAGCCCAATGATCAGGATCTCCACACACATGACAAGCACCTTTCTTCTTGTCACTCTTCTTCTTGAAGTTCATGTGTTGTACAACCTTGTTCTTCCCATCAAACTTTGCTTTACCATCAAGCTTGCCCTTGTTCTTGAACTTGTGGGACTAGAAGTTTTTCTTCTGTACCAGATTGGCACGAGATCCTCCCTCAATACCTCGAACACGTGTGTCATTTGCTCTCGCCTTTTCTTCCACATCAAGAGTAACAATGAGATCCAAACGGAAAACTCCTGTCTCTTATGCTTCAGTAAGGTAGCAAAGTTCCTCCACGAAGGAGGAAGCTTAGTGATGATACCCCTGGTAACAAACTTGTCCGGTAGGATACAATTGAAGTGCTCAAGTTCTCTAGCAAATGACTGTATCTCATGAGCTTGCTCAACCACGGAGCGCTCTTCAGTCATCCTGTAGTCATAGAATTGCTCCATGATTTACAGCTCAGTGTCAGCATCCGAGACCCCAAACTTGGCCTCGAGTGCATCCCACATATCTTTTCCATTATCAATTGACTCATAAGCATCAACTATGCTCTCACCAAGAACACTCAAGAGAGCAGCCTTAAACAAAGTATCCATTTTCTGAAAAGCTTGTGCCCGTTGAGCATCAAATTCTCCTTCAGGTCTACCAAGAGTGGCGTCATAGCAACTCATGGTTTGAAACCATAAGACTGCTCTCACGCGCCACCTCTTATAGTGGATACCCTCAAACATAGGAGGTCTCATGGAAGATCCAAAACCATTCGAGGTAAATTGCCTATAATAAGGTTTTTGGATTGTTGGAAATATGAGGAATTTACCGAATTATTTTATTAACAGAAATACTAGATAAAACATGACTAGTATAGCAGTGATAAAACAAGTCATGTGATTTGACAAAGTGAAGGTAAATAACATATGCATATATGAGCTAGAAAGCATCATCTCTCGAGCAGACAGTAGATCAAGACGCATATATGAGGTAGATCCTAACATGTGTAGGGTAAGCACTAGAAGAAAGAACTGTGGCAGGATCTCCAACAGGAAAAACAAGAACACGTACTGGACAGCAGCTGGAGCAGAGGCACTGGACTTGGGGTCGGTGTCCTCCATGTCGTCGAGGAGGTTGTCGACGTCGGGGAAGTAGTCATCGTCGGGGAAGTAGTCGTCGGAGTCCGGGGCGTCCGTGACGAAGAAGTCAGTAGTCGCGCAGAGCGCTCCCCAAAAACCTTATCACCCTTCTCCTGTACATGACTCAAAGAGGAGCGGTTTCGGAAGCCGGGATGAGGAAGACAGCAGCAGCACAGAGATTGGAACCGGTGGCGAGAGGAACGAGAAGTTCTGGTATGTCTCTCTGAGAGGAGCGACCTCCCTTTTATAGGCGCAAGAGAAGGAGGCGAGAGGCTGCGCCGGGAGCTGAAGGGAACACGGGAGACGAAACAAACATGCAGCAGCCGAAGAGGCGTGCCGTTCGGATTCAGTGTCCACTACAGGAAAAATGTTTCAGCTTCCGAGTGACCTTTTGTATACCCGTAGTGTGTGGCAAAAATTTAGACATCGGCTCGGCTATTCCCGCAACCCGCGGTGCGTCGTGACGAGGCGTGGTGTGGCGAGGCGGGCGGCGGAGGAGGAGCGCGCGTGGATGTCCCTCTTGTTCTCATGCTCATACAAGTGGGGAAAGAACCTCCCTTATAAGGAGGTCCAACTCCCACTCAACTAGCAATGTGGGACTAAACTTTAGTAGTATCCCTTGCCTTGAACAAGTGGGGTAAGTGGGCCTGTAGGATTTATTTAGGAATTTCTGAAATAGTTATTAGGCTGTCCCAAAATAGACTAAATTCTAGCAACAAGCTGGTATCCTGCTCATAGATGTAATAGCCACTGTCCGGATACTCACATATTTCATGGTGCTTGTACACAATGGGTTTTTTACAATATAACTTTTCCAGCCCACGTGTACGAATGGTCATCAGTCTTTTGCCATCATCTGATTGAGTGAGGAACTAGTTGTGCTTCCCTGTTTTTGGCAAAGGTGGTGTGATTACAAAGGGCAGTAATTGTAGGGACACTGCATCATATCAAAAAGGACAGACACTGTTAATGTAAGACCAACATTGTTCAAAGTATGAGTAGGATAATGCAAGAAACAACATTGAAATGTCCCTGTTGGAACTGAGAGGAGATATTGGGAAATGTATATTGGGTTCGAAAATATAGAAGTTCCATGCATGGTTATACTCATGTTATCTCGCAATCGATTCTTCACACGAAAAACCATGTCATGCATGTCATGTAATCATGTTCTGTCCTCACAAACAAATTCTTCAGGAAACTAACAGACCATGCATTGTTATATACTCATGTTGTGTGGGCAAATTTTTGTGAGGATATTATTCTAGCCATTGATTGGTGAAGGGCGAATATAGGTATGTACACATGGTAAGCATTACATGATTTTGCTACTTCCAAATATAGAGTTCTCCATATGCACATTTACTTCCCTAGTGTATGGTTAGATGAAACCAACAGTGTGATGCATGTTTCTACATCATGAAAATGAGGAAACTAACATGGCTATTGATGCACACTCTTATTTAGTAGTATATAATTACTATAAAGTAAGGGGAATATCCATATCTTCCTAACCGTTTGATTATTCAAGGGTACAAATTGGCTGTAATGACATGGTCACAATTGCATGAATTAACTCATTCCAAATATAGCTAATTTATGGTGTCTCTAATACATTGCCATAGTTCTACTCAAATTCTGCTCAAACAGGGATATGCCGATCATCACAAAAAGTTCAAACAGTGTCATGGCGTTATCATTAACATCGTATGAAAACAACTTACATGCGTCATCCCAACAATACATGGTGCCATCTGCTTTGTCGATCTCTTAGATGATGCCATTGTGTTCAATAGCATCACAATATCAGCTTTGACGATCCACTGTGAGCTGAGTCGTCTCTAGCTAAAGAAGGCACCGACATAAAGATAGGCGAGTCCGCGGTCGAACAAGGCAATTAGCTTGAAGTCTGTGTAATCTACATGTCGTGTGGGCACTTGGCAGATTACAATCTTCTGCAAAACAAGGTCCATCCAACTGACGTGGTAATCTAGATGACTTGGACTGCGATGGTAAAACCCTACATACTCCAACTAAGGAAGGATAATCTCATGGGAGGTCTGGAAGTTCATGAGAAGCAACTTTTTCCCATCTTCTCTGATGGCAGCCATCCAATGGGAGTTCATGCCAACCTAGTACATACCTGCCAAGAAGTTTCGGGCGATGGTGATCCGATCGAAGTCGAGGGAAATAATGTACGGCAACCCACTACATACCTGCAAAGAAGTTTCGACTAATGGAGGTCGGAATGAAGTCGAGGGGCATCATGTATGCCTCCATATCATGGTGAGCAAATCTCACAAGACCAGATAGTAGCAAGCAGGGTGTCTTGAAAAGCTTAGGCCTCGCTTCGACGATGGCTATGTGCATGTCCCTCGAGCATGTAGCCAGCCACACCACGCTCAACATATCCATACACGAACAACAGAGGTCAAGGATGTCATTGGGGATATTGCTCCAATCGCGACTCATATGGATGCTGCGTGGTTCGCGTTTGGCCATGGTGGAGTTTGGAAGGTGGGGTCTTTGGGGGCTTGATTTACGGGGGAGAAGGCTCTCGGTGCTGGAGCGGCTAGCGAGGGAATACTGGTACTAGGGGAGGCGAGCGAGGCAAGGGTACGCGGGGCAAAGTGAGATGATGAAGAGTGACCTCAGGATCTCCGGCGAGACGGAGATGGAGATGGATTGGTGCTAGGCGGGGAGAGGGAGACAAAGCGAGGCATGCTATACAACGGCGGTGACAGTGACTGCACACTACACAAGGTGAGGCTGACTTTGGTAACCCGAACACGCCGCCTGGACTAGTGTCACCTCGGGCACAAGGTCTTGTCACTACACTGTGAGGACCGAATGAATAATACTTTGACCATCAAGTGTACCATAGTTGTACTACTGCTAGTAGTAACATATGGAGTAGTATTGTATAGAGGAAATAGGTCTCCCGTGCAAGCATGCATCTGGGTTCACTTCATCCTCCAGGTAGCAACCATATTGCGAGTAGAACCAAATTCTCATGCATGCGGAAGCGCGAAGAAGGGCTTTTTATTTTTTTAGGATAACCGCATATATTCCTTAATCAAAAAAGGTTGTGCCCCACAGGCACGCGCCAATATCAATCCGAACCAGCTACGCCATATTTTTTTTGCAAAGAGATGGATATGTTTGTATATCTGTTCATCCACCCAAGTGGGTTTTACATAGATCCCACCTGCCAGGAGGGGTGCAGAAATAAAAACTAATCATAAAATGTTTCACCAGGTGATTCAAAAGAGTGACCTCAACTAACCAGTGGCACACGTAGTGATAGAAGGATGGGCACGTACACGGACACAGACCACTTCTTAGTATGCTACCTGCATAGACTTTTCGTTTTGCAGGTTGGTCTACCTAGCCGTCTAATCAACTACCTGCATGCCACTTCTCCCATTTAGTTCTCCATCGGGAACCAATTTTCCTCGGCTTCTTCACCTCTCCTTCATTTTGATTCCAACCCCACTAGATTCACATCCTCCTTGAGTAATTCGGAAGCCCCTTTAAATAATCATCTTCTTCAGTTAGACTAGCCATCTTAATCCTAATTCTCCAAACCATAGCCCTCCGGTCCAGTGGTTCCTAATGGCGAAAGAGATCCCTATGCAGGTTTTTAGCATCAAACATATCCTCGTTGAAGGCTCATTGAGCATAGTTGCCACCGTCACTGACCACCCAAGGATTTTTCGGGAGTGGATGAACAATGTATCCAACTCCCTCCAAAAGGTGGAGATGAAGGTCGTCGGTCTCGACGCAGAGTACATGGAGCATGCCACTGGGAAGATCCAACACGCCGCCGTCCTTCAGTTGTGCCTCGAAGATGAAGTTTTGGTGTATCACATCATACATGCCCCGTCCATACCAGGTGAGCTCCACGATTTCATGCCTCAGGAGGACATATACTTTCGTGGGGCAGCCATAGAAGGGTACAAAGAGAAGCTCGCGTCGTACAACCTTGACTTGAAAATAATCGCTGTTCTACAAACCAGAATTCCTGTAGAGGATTGTGATAAAAAAACACCATCCCTGTTCGACGTAGCAAATTCTATGCTCGGAACAAATCTTGAGAAGGGTGACGAGACGCTGGGATTAAGGTCGTCTGGTGGGAGAATTATCCCTTGACCTACGAGCGGATAAAATATGCTGCCTTTGATGCCCGTGTGAGTTTCGAGATAGCTGTAAGGTCGAAAGAGCTTGCTGCGAAGCCGTCTCACCTAGAAAATGAGAAGAAGAAGAAGAAGAAGAAGAAGAAGAAGAAGAAGAAGAAGAAGAAGAAGAAGAAGAAGAAGAAGAAGAAGAAGAAGAAGAAGAAGAAGAAGAAGAAGAAGAAGAAGAATAATAATAATAATAATAATAATAATAATAATAATAATAATAATAATAATAATAATAATAATAATAAGAAGAAGAAGAAGAAGAAGAAGAAGAAGAAGAAGAAGAAGAAGAAGAAGAAGAAGAAGAAGAATAAGAAGAATAAGAATAAGAAGAAGAAGAAGAAGAATAATAATAATAATAATAATAATAATAATAATAATAATAATAATAATAATAATAATAATAATAATAATAATAATAATAAGAAGAAGAATAAGAAGAAGAATAAGAAGAAGAATAAGAATAAGAATAAGAAGAAGAAGAAGAAGAAGAAGAAGAAGAAGAAGAAGAAGAAGAAGAAGAAGAAGAAGAATAAGAAGAATAATAAGAAGAATAAGAAGAATAATAATAATAATAATAATAATAATAATAATAATAATAATAATAATAATAATAATAATAATAATAATAATAATAATAATAATAATAATAATAATAATAATAATAAGAAGAAGAAGAAGAAGAAGAATAATAATAATAATAATAATAATAATAATAATAATAATAATAATAATAATAATAATAATAATAATAATAATAATAATAATAATAATAATAATAATAATAAGAATAATAAGAAGAAGAAGAAGAAGAAGAAGAAGAAGAAGAAGAAGAAGAAGAAGAAGAAGAAGAAGAAGAAGAAGAAGAAGAAGAAGAGATTTTCGATGTCGGCAACACTCAGGTATTCCAGAACTGCAACGATAAAATTGTGACGACAACACCTCGGAGCTCAACTCCCCGAGTCACTGCCACAAAAAAGACAGGAGGCACCAAGAACAATGTTCTCGTCACAAAACCATCGGAACGATTCCAAGATACCCGCGTGATCCTAAAAAAAATTAGTGAAATTTGAGGAGAGGAAAGTCAAAACATCTACGTCAAGAGACCTCACCAGAGCGACGAAGGGGGCTGAGGAGTAAAAAGAATCCTACTCTCCGATATACATAATCCTAAGACTCAAAATAGTTCTCTTCTAAACTCAACAACGGCCAACAATCAAGGGGGCTCCTATGGTCGGTTGAGGCTCTGATACCAACTTGTCACGCCCAAGATATGACCCTATCCTAAAGGAACTCGAATGTCCCACCAAGGATAGAAGCGCATCTTGAAGACGCTTTTGCAAGGTGGATATCATCACATCAACATTACATAATAGTGGGGATACATCCAATACATCCAAAGACACATGAATACAACAATATATCATACATGAGAACATCATCCGACTACAGGTGAACCACAGACAGAAGCTCAAACGACATCCACCCTGCTAGCCCAGGCTGCCGACCTGGAACCTATGCCCTGATCGAAGAAGAAGCAGAAGAAGAACTCTAAAACAAGCAAACATCGCTCTCGCGTCATGATCATCGCATAACCTATACCTACAACTGTTGTTGTAGTAATCTGTGAGCCACGAGGACTCAGCAATCCCATTACCATGGGTATCAAGACTAGCAAAGCTTAAATGGAAAGGAAGAGGTAAAGTGGTGAGGCTGCAGTAGCGACTAAGCATATATGGTGGCTAATATACGCAAATAAGAGCGAGAAGAGGGCAAAAGGAACGGTCGTGAAGCTAGCAATGATCAAGAAGTGATCCTGAACTCCTACTTACGCCAAACATAACCCAAAAACCGTGTTCACTTCCCGGACTCTGCCTAAAAGAGGCCATCACGGCTACACACACGGTTGATGCATTTTAATTCGGATCTGGTGTCAAGTTATCTACAACTGGACATTAACAAATTCCCATCTGCCACAGAACCGCGGGCACGGCTTTCAAAAGTTCAAACCCTGCAGGGGTGTCCCAACTTAGCCCATGATAACCTCTCGCGATCAACAAAGGATATACCTTCTCCCAGGAAGACCCGATCAGACTCGGAATCCCGGTTTACAAGACATTTTCGACAATGGTAAAACAAGACCAGCAAGACCGCCCGATGTGCCGGCAATCCCGATAGGAGCTGCACATATCTCGTTCTCAGGGCAACACCGGATGAGACAGGCTACGAGTAAAACCAGACTTCGAGTTTCCCCGAGGTGGCCCCGCAGGCGGCTCGGTTCGGACCAACACTTAGACAAGTACTGGCCCGGGGGGGGGCTAAAATAAAGATGACCCTCGGGTTGGCCGACCCAAGGGAAGGGTATAGGTGGTGGTGAGGTAAATGGTAAAACCAAGGTTGGGCCTTGCTGGAGGAGTTTTATTCAAAGCGAACTGTGAAGGGGGTCCCATAAATCACCCAACCGCGTAAGGAACGAAAAATCCGGGAACATAACACCGGTATGACGGAAACTAGGGCGGAAAGAGTGGAACATAACACCAGGCATAAGGCCGAGTCTTTCACCCTTTACCAAGTATATAGATGCATTAATTAATTAAGAGATATTGTGATATCCCAAGATAATCCTGTTCACCATGGAGCAATCTTCAACTTCACCTACAACTAACAATGCTATAAGAGGGGCTGAGAAAAGCGTAACATAGCCAAGCAACAGTTTGCTAGGAAGGGTGAAAAAGGTTAGAGGCTGACATGGCAATTGGGAGGCTTGAAGAGCAAATGATAGGTAGTGCAGGATAGCCATAGAACGAAGCAACTAGCATAGCAATGATAGTAGTGAGATCCAGGGTAGCTGTCATCTTGCCTGAAATCCCGCTAGGAAGAAGAACGAGTCCATGAAGAAGACGAACGGGAGTAGTCGAACGAATCCTCACAATCACAACATTACCAGAACTAAGAAGCAACACCGGAAAGAAACTGTCAGGACCCCGACTCAATGCCACATCGATCTAGCCTGTAACACCTCATATCACTTTGCGGCCCCACGCACGGTATTCCCACGGGTGTCGCCTTACCTTTGCCCGGGACCGTTTGCGCCTTTTGGCACATGTATATGATAGTGTCGCTAGCATCCATATGATAAGGAGCCCGGGCTGACATGGCTAGTCGTAAACCCAAAGTGGCACAAACTTACAGGGACATGCATCCATGACCCAGCATCGAACGTGTCGGTCATCAGCGAGTGAATCCAGGCTTTAGCACTGGGCTAGCAGGACTCTGGTGAACCGGGCTGTAGCGGGCTAACAGGACTCCGGTATTCATCGCTGACATTTCCCCGAAGGGACGAACACAGGAACGAAAAAGGACACATGCCGGCCAGCCTAAGTGTTCCGGAGTAGTAGAAAGCTACCATGGCTCAGTGGAAACACTAGGAGACATTTCCCGGTAAGAGAGGCTACTAAGGATAAACAACTAGATAGTCAGATCCCACACATACCAAGCATTTCAATAACATACACACAATATGCTCGATATGTGCAAATACCACATGGCATCACAACATGACTCTACAACTCAAGTATTTATTCAATAGGCTCCGAGGAGCGAGATATTACAAACATGGGTCTTATGACCCAACATTCAGAGCATACAAATCAAAGCACAAGCGGAAGCTTAACATGTCTGAGTACAGACATCTACAAATGAAAGAGGCTGAGAAGCCTGTCTATCTACCAGATCCTGCCGAAGGCACAAGATCGTAGCTGAGGTAACAAGCTAAGCGTCGAAGTCCACGCGGTACTACTAGCGAGACTGAAGTCTCTCTACAAAAACATAAATTAAGCAACGTGAGTACAAATGTACCCAGCAAGACTTACATCAGATCTATCTACATATGCATCAGTATCAACAAAGGGGTGGTGGGGTTTAGCTGCAGCAAGCCAGCTTTGACTCGGTGGCTAACCTGAACTACGACTGCAAGTAACTCTTTTGAGGTGGCGCACACGAGTCCACATATTCACCATATCAATACACCACTATGGATCCGCTCCCGTCTCCCTACGAGAACGCCATCCATAGCACTCACGCTTATCTTGCGTATTTTAGAGTATCCACTTTCACTTGTCTATGAACTGTACAGGCAACCCAGAAGTCCTTTTCCGCGGACACGGCTATTCGAATAGATCATATTAACCCTGCAGGGGTGTACTTCTTCACACACGCTGTCGCCACTTACCGCCGTTTACACGACATGTATCTCGGCAACCTTCAAGCGGAAGCCCAGCGAGGGTGTCGGCCACGACCTGACTAACCACACAAGTCTCTCGTCCAGGTTTATCGCCTATTCGGGTTCCATCCGCAAGGAGATCCGGCCGGGGTGTCTCTCACGGCCCCAAACGATGTGTGCAGGGTTCCCAAGTCCACCATCCGGGTGCCACTTGGTACACCGGGCCACTGTGCCTAGTCTGTCCCAAGCCCACCTGTACCGGGTGCCACTTGGTAGACTACTAACACTACCTACAAACACCAGAAACTAGTTGCAACTCCTGGACAGAGATCGAGTTGATTAATAAGTCGAGAGAGTCAATTAAGGATCCCAATGTGTGGTAGTAGCTGTTCATGGATCACAAACACAGAACTCAGTTCCTGAGGACGGCTTCAATGAGACAACCCACCATGTACTCCTACATGGCCTCTCACCGCTACCTTTACCAAATCGTGTTCACACACTTAGCTCACACACAGTAGGACATGTTCACACACCTCCAATTCATCCCTGATGAATCAGACCTGACTCAACTCTAAGCAATAGCAGGCATGACAAACAAGCATGAATGAGTAGGCACATCAGGGCTCAAACAACTCCTACTCATGCTAGTGGGTTTCATCTATTTACTGTGGCAATGACAAGTCATGCAGAGGATAAAGGGGTTCAGCTACAGTAGCAAGTAACAGTTGAATCGTTGTTGTCCTAATGCAGTAAAAGAGAGTAGGAGCGAGAGAGTGGGATTGTATCGGAATGAACAAGGGGTTTTTGCTTGCCTGGCACTTTTGAAGATAATATAGTTCTTCATTGGTGTCATCGAACTCATCGTCGGAACGTCGTCTACTGAGAGGGGACAAATACCATTAAACAAGGGAGAACACAATCAATGCAATGCAACAATATGGTGCATGAATGTGACATGGCAATATGCTATGGTTTGAGCTAATGCAACTAGCAACAAGTTAAATGAAGTTGGTTTGAATCAAAGATTCAAATTCAAACTCCATATGTGATTTATTACATGCCATTTAATTGATTTATCCTAAACAGTAGTCATAAGTTGTTCTAACATGCATGAAAATGGTACAGATGGATAGATTGGATTTTTCTGATCATTTTTCATATATAAATTATTTAATTCTGAGTTATGGTTGATTTTATATGATTTTTAGAAGTTTTGGATATTTTCTGGAATTTCCTGAATTAGAATTAATCCAGAAAATAGCTTATTGCATCAGCATGACAGCAGCATGATGTCAGCAGGTCAACCGGGGTTAGTCCAGGTCAAACCTGATGTGTGGGGTCCACACGTCAGTGGTTAACTAACTAATCTAACTTAATTAGTGTTAGACTACTACTAACTAAAAAATGCCAGTGGAGTTAATTAATCTTAATTAAAAACTAAACTAAGATTAGCTGGGGCCTGGGCCCACTTGTTAGCGACCCATGGGAGGTCAAACCCCTGGTCAATCGGGGCTAAACCACCAGCGTTGAGTCGCCGGCGCGGCCGAGACGGCGGAGGGCATCGGGATTCCTCCTCCAGCGACCAAATGGCCGGCGGAGGACATCTACGCGTAGCCCGGGCTCTCGCACATCCAAAGCAACAGGTGGCGGCAGCTAGGGTGGCCGAAATCTTCGCCGGTGACGACCCTGGCGGTCACCGGAGTTCGGCCGAAGTCGAACACGGTGCTAGTGGGCACGGCGAGGCGCGTGGGGTGGCGTTCTGGACTCCTGCGAGTGCGGTGAGGGCGATGGTGTGCTCGGAAGCGAGCTTGCGCGGCTGTGGCCACGGCTACGCCATGGCCGGTGGCGAGGAGCAATTGGCTCCGGTGACTAGGGCGGCTAGAGGGTGCGTACGGGCATGGGGAACAGGGGAGAAGAAGGCGGAGCTCACAGCGGGGTCGGAGACGGTCTCAGCGAGCTCGGGGAGGCGGAGACGGCGGCATATCGACGGTGGCTATTCTCCGTGGCCGAGGAGGGGAACGGCGGAGCTGGCGGCACCCAGGGCTTTCGGCGCCTTCCGTCTTGGTGAGGAGGAAGAGGGGGACGAGGCGGGGCGTCTGGGCGCAGCGGCAGGGCGAGGGGTGGCCGGTGGCCACGGGTACGGCGACGATGACGACGAGCTCCGCTCGGTGGTGCTCGCGAGAGGGGAGCAGAGAAGGGATGGGGTCCAGGGGGGAGAAAGGAGAGGTACAGGGGGCGAGGGGGGGGTGCGTGGCACTCGGGGTGGCTCCAGAAGCGGCGGAAGCAGGAGGTGGCTCGGGCACGTGCCGGCGCGCGGTGGCCACACGCCCTCCTGCCTACTGGCAGGAGGTTGAAGACGGTGGCGGCTGCGATGGGCTGGGCCGCTGGAGTTGGGCCAGGTGGGCTGCGAGGTGAGCGCCAGGTACTTCCCTCTCTATCTCTCTTTTCCGTTTCTATTTTCTGCAGCTTTGTGGCTTTATTAAAAATACTAAATCAATCCCAAAATTCATGCAACTGCTCATGACCACTGTTAGAAATATATCCTACAGTAAACATTTCAGTTTGGGATTATTTGAGCATTTAAAATATTTTATAGTATTTAAATGCCCAAAAGCAAATAAGTAATGATTTAATTCAAAAATCCAGAATGGCCTAAAAATATGTGCATCATTTTTGGAAGAGGTTTTCACCTTTACCAGAAATCATGAACATTTCTAGAGGGCATTTTGGGTTTATTGAAAAAGATTTTATTTTGACCCTAGTTGAATTCATTAGCTGCTAGGGTTTATCAGCCCCCATTTCAAGTTTCATAAAAAATTTAAACATGATGCATGGATGCTAAAGCAAAAACAAGCAAGGCCTGAACTGGGGATGTGACAACTCACCCCCACTAAACAAGAATCTCGACCCGAGATTCAAGCGTAGGGTAAGACGAAGGGGAACGCAACCTAACACAATCTTCACGATCCAGGTTGCCCTTCATAAGAACATTGATTTGATCACCATCATTGTCTCGATGTCTTCCTCTGAGAACTCCAACTATCAAGATAAGAAGAGGAAAGGAAAACTCTAGAAGAATTGATCTTCTTGAAGACCGAACAACTCAGGATCAAGTCATGGGATGAGACATAGCAGCATCCCCCGAGCTGAGACACGAGGCATACATCTATAAGGATGGAGTGGAACAGATGACAAGGGTTCACTAGGTAGGCAACAATTTCGCGCTTAAGAAGGTGGTGAACGGTTGTCAACGTAGCGAGGAGTTGAGTTGCCATGATACCTTAATGAGACATCTTAGAGGAGGTGACTCGTGGAATCATCCCTTAAGTGGCAAAAGAATTACCTTTGATATGGAGATAATTGGGATTCTCTAAACCAGCCTAAGGCAAATCTCGAGTGATGGTTTCGAGGAGTTCGGTAGAATGGCATACTCGGACTAGTATGGATGATGTGGATTACCTTGTTGAAAACAACACAAGGGATGATTTTGCTTGCGCCTGCTCTCAAGAACTTGAGCATTTCCATATTGATCAAGGTCTTACCAATATCCGTGTCAAGGATCCTGGCAACACAACGGACTACCATGATGAATAATGATGGATGATGCAGATACAAAGGAAGACAACACCATCTCAGATTTCACCTTAGCGAGGCCAAGGAAACAAAATCTGGATGATCGACCGAGAGACATTTAGCACTCCGCTTCTAATGTTCTCCTTGATGTGCTAGCGTAACCCATTCATAAAGACGGTTTGATATCTAGAACATCAAGTAAAAGGTCGGACTTTGGGAACACAAGAATCCATAAGGAACAACTAGGGAGTAAATCCTACGAAATCCTTATGGGGAGGTGGCCAACTTCCTCAATCAAGATACTACAATAATAGGTCTTCCGGCTGAGTGTGTCAGCCACGACATCCACTTTACCGGTTACGGTGAGACCATTATTATAGTTCTTGGGAAACGTCCCAACCATCGTATCTGCCTGAGATTCAGATCTGGTTGGCGTCAGGATATTCCAGACTCATCAAGTCTAGAAAAGAAAGTTTGCAACACAAATCGACGAGATGACGTTGCGAGATTCTCGGGAAATGAACTACGATAGCAAACTCCAAGGCATGAGCTGGTTCTGCTACACACATGTGAACACGATGTCCTAGACAAGCATGACCACATAGTAGTCTTACAATGAAACACTACCGAGTTCTGATTGGTGATTGGGAATCATCATTGCGGAGAGCGAAGTCCTACGCACGTACCTTTGGGTCCTTAAGGATTAGCACTTAAGAACTTCTTTTCCTTGAACAAATCAATCAGTGGCTTGGTGTGCTAGGGATTCATATAGAATGAAGGTTGCAAGTCTCCAAACCACAGAATACTTCGCATGTATGCATGACTGGTTTGGGGTGATTCCAGAGGAAGCAACATTGACTTTCTCGAATCCACGACGGCAACTTGCATCAGATGCACATGAATTAGAGGAAGTCACTTCTTCATCCGGGCATATGCTTCATGCACGGAACATGAAGATAATGCTTATAGAAGTTTCCAATACTAGCTGGATGTTCAACATGAATCATGGAGGGGATAAGGATGTTGTCGATGGGCTCAACAACAATTCATCCAGGTTTCCATATGAATGGAATTCCACAATTATATGAACAAGGTGATAGCCCTGGTCAGACCAAAGGATGTAATGGTGTATGCCCGAGGGATCAACCATGAGTAAGACAACATTATGAATATCGTTGGTTCTGACTTGATTTCACGATAGCCCATACGCAAATCAAAGATTTGGGTAAGACAATAGATCCAACAATCGACACGAGGATCAGTCAATGAAGATATCATCTTTCTTCAACACACACACACAAGGATATCCCTTGGAATGAACTGAGTCGGACAAGCTTTTATCTTCCAACTCTCCAAGTTGTTGTTTAGCTTAACCAACTAGCTCAGGGTATCCAACACAGATTCTTGGAGTAAGGGTGGTTTACAAGAAAACCAACTTGATCACGAACTCAACATAGCGGTCAGGTGACGACCCAGTGACACTTCCGAGAAGATATCCGGAAAATCATGAACCACCGATATGTTATTAAGCTCGAGAACAATCTTGCTTTTCAGGGAAAGACGGTATGATCAAAGGAGCGAGGGATTGGCACAATCCTAACTCATTGATCGAAGGGTGCACCGAAAATAAGGACTAGGTAGCACGATCAGTCTTAGAATGATGATTCAAGAACCAACATGCTAAGAATGAAATTATTGCCCTTTAACTACCAAGCAACAAGGTTGCTAGGAGTATTGATTTCACACATCACGATTCACTTGTCGACATTCCGGTTGCAACAACACAGGAACCGAGAAATGAGTAATGATGGCGAGAAGTATCACTACGTCAAGAATTCATAAGAGGTGGTGCAATTCTCATGACAATCCTGACATAAAGAAGGTAATACTTCAAGGTAGAACAGACCAGAAGCTGGATTAGCATTTTGATCTGCGGAGTACAACTACTTTGACCCAATCCTGGATATGGATGAGGTTCTGGAGTTTGTTTCTCCTAGTCATTCCGGAATAGAATGGCTTGACGGACCACAAAAATAATAAGCATCGATAACACGAATGCACAATTACTCCTGACTATCAATTGATAGACGAAGGTCAGAATACAAGTAAAGAGGGACAACTCAAAAGAACATATGATTTTCTGAGTTGTGGACGCATGGACTAGCATGTCAAACGAGTTCAACATATTTCTCTCGGATAATCCATGTAGAAAGGTAGGACTGGCAGATTCACAATACAAAGTGGAGGACTCATCAAGAGCACTCTTATTGTGATCTTTTGGTTCAAGAACTTCTGCCATAAGCAGTTCATGGTATTTGGAAGGAGGATATACCACGGACCTCGAGGACTATCACAAAGGTTACTAATATCCTAAAGGCACTAGCAAACACTATCAGCATGAAGTAAGTAGGATGAATCTCGGGTTCAAGAACCCAGGAATAGAATACCTACTAACTAATAACATCACGAGATGCATTCGGGAATGATGGCCAGAGTTATCACACTGGGATCACAAAACATGGCTAGACTACTAGATGATACTCTAGACACCTAGGGTCATAATAATAGCTCCAACATATATGTCGAGGCAACATAGTACCTTAACTCAGCAATTTAGTGTGGTTAACCTGGCCAAGGAGACAACGGAAACAGGAGGAAGGGATTTGCAAATGCATCAGACTGTTTAGAAACCTGGGATGACTTGGACATCATAACGGCTGTAAATGCTCAAAAGATTGGAGACATGCTACAAAAATGGTGGCATAGCCACTCAGAAGCACAATATCAAGGTTTCAAGATCAACAGTTAACATACAAAAGATAGTAGGAATTGAACGCAAGCTTAGAACCATCAATCCTATAGGACTACAGATTAGTAACACGTGATCCTGATAGAAAGAAGAGAAATCCTAATTTCTTAACCCCGTAGGAAAGATAAGATGACTCGAATCAGAAGGCATAAGGTATAAGGAGTAAAAAGAGCCTTACGTTCCATCCCACAATCAATTACCTTATATAACTAAAGCATTTCTAGACTCAACTTCGACCAGTTTGGCTTGGTAATCCTACAGGCAGTCAAGCTCTGATACCAAAGCTGTCACGACCCCGACTCAATGCCACATCGATCTATCCTGTAACACCCCATATCACTTTGCGGCCCCACGCACGGTATTCCCACGGGTGTCGCCTTACCTTTGCCCGGGACCGTTTGTGCCTTTTGGCACACGTATATGATAGTGTCGCTAGCATCCATATGATAAGGAGCCCGGGCTGACATGGCTAGTCGTAAACCCAAAGTGGCACAAACTTACAGGGACAGGCATCCATGACCCAGCATCGAACGTGTCGGTCATCAGCGAGTGAATCCAGGCTGTAGCACTAGGCTAGCAGGACTCCGGTGAACCGGGCTGTAGCGGGCTAACAGGACTCCGGTATTCATCGCGTGACATTTCCTCGAAGGGACAGACACAGGAACGAAGAAGGACACATGTCGGCCAGCCTAAGTGTTCCGGAGCAGTAGCAAGATACCATGGCTCAGTGGAAACACTAGGAGACATTTCCCGGTAAGAGAGGCTACTAAGGATAAACAACTAGACAGTCAGATCCCACACATACCAAGCATTTCAATAACATACACACAATATGCTCGATATGTGCAAATACACATGGCATCACAACATGACTCTACAACTCAAGTATTTATTCAATAGGCTCCGAGGAGCGAGATATTACAAACATGGGTCTCATGACCCAACATTCAGAGCATACAAATAAAAGCACAAGCGGAAGCTTAACATGTCTGAGTACAGACATCTACAAATGAAAAAGGCTGAGAAGCCTGTCTATCTACCAGATCCTGCCGAAGGCACAAGATCGTAGCTGAGGTAACAAGCTAAACGTCAAAGTCCACGCGGTACTACTAGCGAGACTGAAGTCTCTCTGCAAAAACATAAATTAAGCAACGTGAGTACAAATGTACCCAGCAAGACTTACATCAGATCTATCTACATATGCATCAGTATCAACAAAGGGGTGGTGGGGTTTAACTGCAGCAAGCCAGCTTTGACTCGGTGGCTAACCTGAACTACGACTGCAAGTAACTCTTTTGAGGTGGCGCACACGAGTCCACATATTCACCATATCAATACACCACTATGGATCCGCTCCCGTCTCCCTACGAGAACGCCATCCATAGCACTCACGCTTATCTTGCGTATTTTAGAGTATCCACTTTCACTTGTCTATGAACTGTACAGGCAACCCAGAAGTCCTTTACCGCGGACACGGCTATTCGAATAGATCATATTAACCCTGCAGGGGTGTACTTCTTCACACACGCTCTCACCACTTACCGCCGTTTACACGACATGTACTCGGCAACCTTCAAGCGGAAGCCCAGCGAGGGTGTCGGCCACGACCTGACTAACCACACAAGTCTCTCGTCCAGGTTTATCGCCTATTGGGTTCCATCCGCAAGGAGATCCGGCCGGGGTGTCGCTCACGGCCCCAAACGATGTGTGCAGGGTTCCCAAGTCCACCATCCGGGTGCCACTTGGTACACCGGGCCACTGTGCCTAGTCTGTCCCAAGCCCACCTGTACGGGTGCCACTTGGTAGACTACTAACACTACCTACAAACACCAGAAACTAGTTGCAACTCCTGGACAGAGATCGAGTTGATTAATAAGTCGAGAGAGTCAATTAAGGATCCCAATGTGTGGTAGTAGCTGTTCATGGATCACAAACACAGAACTCAGTTCCTGAGGACGGCTGCAATGAGACAACCCACCATGTACTCCTACATGGCCTCTCACCGCTACCTTTGCCAAATCGTGTTCACACACTTAGCTCACACACAGTAGGACATGTTCACACACCTCCAATTCATCCCCGATGAATCAGACCTGACTCAACTCTAAGCAGTAGCAGGCATGACAAACAAGCATGAATGAGTAGGCACATCAGGGCTCAAACAACTCCTACTCATGCTAGTGGGTTTCATCTATTTACTGTGGCAATGACAGGTCATGCAGAGGATAAAGGGGTTCAGCTACCGCAGCAAGTAACAGATGAATCGTTGTTGTCCTAATGCAGTAAAAGAGAGCAGGAGCGAGAGAGTGGGATTGTATCGGAATGAACAAGGGGTTTTTCCTTGCCTTGCACTTCTGAAGATAATATAGTTCTTCATCGGTGTCATCGAATTCATCGTCGGAACGTCGTCTACTGAGAGGGGACAAATACCAGCAAACAAGGGAGAACACAATCAATGCAATGCAACAATATGATTAATGAATGTGACATGGCAATATGCTGTGGTTTGAGCTAATGCAACTAGCAACAAGTTAAATGAAGTTGGTTTGAATCAAAGATTCAAATTCAAACTCCATATGTGATTTATTACATGCCATTTAATTGAATTGTCCTAAACAGTAGTCATAAGTTGTTCTAACATGCATGAAAATGGTACATATGGATAGATTGGATTTTCTGATCATTTTTCATATATAAATTATTTAATTCTGAGTTATGGTTGATTTTATATGATTTTTAGAAGTTTTGGCTATTTTCTGGAATTTCCTGAATTAGAATTAATCCAGAAAATAGCTTATTGCGTCAGCATGACAGCAGCATGATGTCAGCAGGTTAACCGGGGTTAGTCCAGGTCAAACCTGACGTGTGGGGTCCACACGTCAGTGGTTAACTAACTAATCTAACTTAAATAGTGTTAAACTACTAGTAACTAAAAAATGTCAGTGGAGTTAATTAATCTTAATTAAAAACTAAACTAAGATTAGCTGGGGCCTGGGCCCACTTGTCAGCGACCCATGGGAGGTCAAACCCCTGGTCAATCGGGGCTAAACCACCGGCGTTGAGTCACCGGCGAGGCCGAGACGGCGGAGGGCATCGGGATTCCTCCTCCGGCGACCAAATGGCCGGCGGAGGACATCTACGCGTAGCCCGGGCTCTCGTGCATCCAATGCAACTGGTGGCGGCAGCTGTGGTGGCCGGAATCTTCGCCGGTGACGACCCTGGCGGTCACCGGAGTTCGGCCGAGGTCGAACACGGTGCTAGTGGGCACGGCGAGGCGCGTGGGGTGGCGTTTTGGACTCCTGCGAGTGCGGTGAGGGCGGTGGTGTGCTCGGAAGCGAGCTTGCGCGGCTGTGGCCACGGCTACGCCATGGCCGGCGGCGAGGAGCAATCGGCTCCGGTGACTAGGGCGGCTAGAGGGTGCGTACGGGCACGGGGAACAGGGGAGAAGAAGGCGGAGCTCACAGCGGGGTCGGAGACGGTCTCAGCGAGCTCGGGGAGGCGGAGAAGGCGGCATATCGACGGCGGCGATTCTCCGTGGCCGAGGAGGGGAACGGCGGAGCTGGCGGCACCCAGGGCTTCCGGCGCCTTTCGTCTTGGTGAGGAGGAAGAGGGGGACGAGGCGGGGCGTCTGGGCGCAGCGGCAGGGCGAGGGGTGGCCGGTGGCCACGGGTACGGCGACGATGACAACGAGCTCCACTCGGTGGTGCGCGCGAGAGGGGAGCAGAAGAAGGGATGGGGTCCAGGGGGAGAAAGGAGAGGTGCAGGGGGGCGAGGGGGGGTGCGTGGCACTCAGGGCTGGCTCCAGAAGCGGCGGAAGCAGGAGGTGGCTCGGGCGCGTGCCAGCGCGCGGTGGCCACACGCCCTCCTGCCTACTGGCAGGAGGTTGAAGACGGTGGCGGCTGCGGTGGGCTGGGCCGCTGGAGTTGGGCCAGGTGGGCTGCGAGGTGAGCGCCAGGTACTTCCCTCTCTATCTCTCTTTTCCCGTTTCTATTTTCTGCAGCTTTGTGGCTTTATTAAAAATAATAAATCAATCCCAAAATTCATGCAACTGCTCATGACCACTGTTAGAAATATATCCTACAGTAAACATTTCAGTTTGGGATTATTTGAGCATTTAAAATATTTTATAGTATTTAAATGCCCAAAAGCAAATAAGTAATGATTTAATTCAAAAATCTAGAATGGCCTAAAAATATGTGCATCATTTTTGGAAGAGGTTTTCACCTTTACCAGAAATCATGAACATTTCTAGAGGGCATTTTGGGTTTATTGAAAAAGATTTTATTTTGACCCTAGTTGAATTCATTAGCTGCTAGGGTTTATCAGCCCCCATTTCAAGTTTCATAAAAAAATTAAACATGATGCATGGATGCTAAAGCAAAAACAAGCAACGCCTGAACTGGGGATGTGACAGAAACAAACAACATGGTAAACGCACAAGCATAATCATGGCATGATGCACAATCAAGTATGATGCATGTCCGGTTTAATGAGGCATGGCATGGCAAAGTGCAACAAACAACACTACAAATTAAGTGGAGCTCAATGTGCAATGAGTTGCATATTGATGAAACACCACCTCGAGTTATTAGTTCGCTCTTGTTTATGCACCCAACAATATTAAATGTTGTTAAACATGGCAAGAGGTGAGGCATAAGTAAACTAACTATTTAGGCAAGTTTAAATGAGGCCGGAACAACGAACAACAATTCCGGAAAATCCCCATATGCACATTTTAGATTTGGTACTATTCTGTCCTAAACATAATTTCAATGTTGTTAAACAGGAAAATGAAGTGCAGCATGTTAAACTAGGCATTTTCCACCCCATTTACATATAAAGTTTATTTAAAACCGAGCTACGGTTGTTTAGTTATGAAATAAATCATTTAAACATGGCATATTAGCAAATTTAAACAAACAGCAAGTTAAACATCTTAAACATGGATGAAAGTGGCATATTATTAATCTACACAAAATTCTAAGCATTTTACATATATAAATTATTTACAAAAGATGCATGGTTTGTGAGTAATTAAATGCATGAACTAGGTGGTTTTTTTTGTAAAACAGTTAAATTACTGGATAAAGCGAAATTCACAGAACTGGAAAAAACAAGACATGGGCGAGATCTGCTGGGTGCTGGGCTGGGGTCTCACCATGGGCTCTTGGCCCGGTCGGTGGAGGAGGCTGGCTGGGCCTGGCCGCGGGGGGGGGGGGGGGGGATGGAGGGCGAGCTGGGCCTTGGAGCTAGCGGCCCAGGAGGCTGGCCACACTTGAGCGGTCGAGGACGGGGTCAACGCGGGCGACGGGGCGGGCGAGCTGCTGCTTGTTTCTGACGAACAGAAATAGCAACACGTCCATGGTGATGCAGGAGACGATGGCAGGGGGTCCCGGCGACGGGGTCGGCAGGAACCAGCAGAACGGGTGGATCAAGGCGCGTGACGGCATTCTCCGGCGATGTGGCGTGCGGGCGGAGCTGAAAGAGGCGGCATATGTTCTCTGTTCAAATGACAGAGAAAGTTTCAGAGAAGGAAAGAATTCGGGGAGGAAACAGGGGGCCGCAAGGGGGGCTTGACTGCAGAGCTCACCCCTGACAATGCGGCAACGCGGCAAGGCAGGGAGACGGCGAGGCATCCGCTGCGAGGCTCCAGGACGAGGCGAGGAGATCGGCAAGGGGCGGCGCTCGGAGGAGGCTAGCGGTAGGAAGAGCATCTCAGGCACGCTCGGGGTCAAGGAAGCCTAGGGCGCGACAGTTCACTGCTGTGGCAAGTCAGAGAGAGAGAGAGACATGAGAAAGAGGAGGGGAAGACGACCATCAGGAGATAGAAGGGAAACAGGGCGCGAGGAGCTGGCCTGATCCGGCGGATTAGCGTGGGGACGATGCGAGGAGGCGCTCGGGCGCCTGCGCGCTGGACCGAGGGCTCGAGGTGCTGGACACACCCGGGAGCGTGGAACTCGGGGAAGAAGCTGGCTGCGGGCGCTGCTGGAGAGGTGGAGGCCGAGAGAATCGGGTGCTACTGCACTGGGACCTGTTGGTTCGGTCGCCGGCGGGGACGAACTGCTCGTGATCCCCTCGGGATCGAGTAGAGGAGGCTCTGGTTGGTGGAATGTGTGGATCGGGAGGGATCCCGATGAGGGTGTGGCTGGTTGGGCAGGGAAGAAATCGAGGAGAGACAAACTGGCGGCGGCGGCAGAGGGATTTGGAGGATGGGACAACTCTCCTAGAAACTAGGGTTGATCTAATTATATAGCAAGTGGGGTAGGTTTAGGGGTATTTGGTCCCTCCGATCGTAATCGGACGGTCGAAGATAAATGGCTTATGGGAGTCCAACAAATAAACGCAGATGTTTAGGGGATGATTGGAGATGATTCGGATTCATCGGTAACGACAACCCGGATCGGGTTTGGGGAAGTTTCAGACGCGCACACGAGGGGGCTGCGAGCTGGCAAGAGAGGTTAGTTGGTTTGACAAGAGGGAAAGGAAAACCCGGTTGGTCTCGGAACGGCCAACAAAAGCAAGGGGGGGCATGGCAACTACGAGTGGATGCAAGTTTTATGAAAACGATGCCGATGCAATGCGAATGATGACATGAGACGAGATGCATAACAAGAACAAAATGCAAAACAACAGAGAAAAACCCAACCACGAAGGAATTATCATATCGCATCTCCGGAAAAGGCAAGAGTTGGAGTTACGAATATGGAAAGTTGTATCAGGGGCGTTACAACACTCCACCACTACAAGAGGATCTCGTCCCGAGATCTAGGATGGCACCGGAGGGAAAAGGAAGAGGAAGATAAGAGGTAAACTAAGTTGCTTTCTTCGACAAAAGAGTGAAACTAAAGAACCTTGAGAGGTTGAAAAGTTGAAAGAAAGAACACAACGGAGTTGAACACAATTGAGAGCACTGCGGTAGAGAATAGAAAGAAGGAACACCATGTGAACCTTGGAGGCTGCAAAGCTATGAATGACGAGTACAATGGACAAGAAGGAATTGGAACCACTCTGGTTGAAATGAGATAAACACGGAACAAGGAAGATCAAATTCGGACAACACTCCGGTTGAAAAGAGATGCAAGACTTGATAAGATGAAAAGAACTTGAAAAGAGGACACGACACTTCGGTTAAATGGATACGCATGAAAATAACATGATCTTGACAAAACGAGATGATGGGTGAAGAGAGCAACATCACAATGCCTCCGGAACGAAAGAATAGAAGCTAGATTATTGGGAAGAAAAGAACGGAGAAGAAAATGCCAACTTCTGCCACAAATGAGCTTGGAAAGCATCCTTGCAAAGAAGAATTGAACGGAGTTGTTGGAAAACCAACAACAAAAGGATATGATCCTCGTGGGCTTATTTAGACATCTCAAAACTTGAGGTGAAATTCTGCCACTACGGAACAAATAATATAATTGATAACACCGACGAGATGAAAAATTTCTTCCACCAAGATGATAGAGAGATAACTTGAATCATTGATAAGCACCACAAAAGCAACATTCCTTAGGGAAGGCTTTAGGTGAAATATGACACAAGATAACTCCAACAATGAGGTTGATGGATTTAAAATACCTCATTCTTGACAACATGTGAATCACGAAACATGAATGGAAATCGTCAAGAATGATATAACACCATCTCAAAAGATAAGATAGGAGAATTGCGCTTTGGAATGCAAGATGAAGAATACTTGAGCTTTTCCAAGAACAATCTTGAAGAACACTTTGAGAATGAGTTAAATCTTTAGCGAACCACCATATAGAGCCTCCATGAAGAATTCTGGTAATAAAAGAATGATAGAAAGAAAGAGAAGTTGAAAGAACAAGGTGAGCCTTGTGATGATTTAGATGAAGCTTCGCGACGAGATAATGCGGAAAAACTTGGAACTCCGGAATAAAAGATGAAGCATCTCGAACCGAGAAATGTGACATGATGAACAACTCTGGAAAGAAGAAACTAGATCACTCGGATGAAACAATAATAAGAATTACGGTATGCGTATCCTTCACCAATCTAAATTGATGACAAACAACGGGTTTGGCATACTACTTATTCTCGTAGAAAGGATTAAGAGGGATATAGCGCAAACTTGAGAAGGTATTGATGGAACCACCGGTGGGATTTGGAAACAACGATTATTTGATATGATAATGAAGGAAGTGAAATCTTGAACGAACCACCATAAAAATTGGAAAAGAGAGTAGCAAGGGCACAATTCACCGGGAAGAACTAGAAAACGAATGAAGATACTTGAGGGGATTTAGATACATGAGAACAAAGAAATCATGAACTAATTAGAAGGTATTTGAACGATGCACCGATAAGATTTGGAGAATGATAGCTACACGCTGAGAATGAAGAATTATGACATGATGGCCTTCGGAGTAAAGAAATCGAAACAACTCATGAAATGCTCCAGATGGTAAGAAAAGAAATCTCACAATCAAAACAATTATGAGTAGCATGAAGCTAGAACCATGAATCTTCAAGAGAATGGACCAAGATTTAGAGGAAACACTTCTTCGGTCTTCACATGTTGAGAATGATGAAGAGAACCACCACCAAATTGTTGAGAAACTCCGGAAGGATTAAAAGAGGAAATGTTGAGCCAAAGATGAAAAGAATTTGAAAGCGACCTTGGAGAAGGCATGTGACTGATGAAAATTCATTCTTACGTTAAACTTGGAAATGAATTTGAGAATTGCTCCAGGAAAGTTAGAAGAGTCAGGTAAGATCATGGGAAAAGACCTGTGGGTTAGGGCCCACTCAAAAGAAAACACCGTTGAACAATTTTGAAGAGAGATTGCACCAGTTGAATTAAATGGCTTGAATGAGATAACAACCTCGAAATATCTTGAACGGATTGAGAATGGAAACACAAGTCTTCTGAGATATCTTGAGCACTCTAGATAAGAATAGAGAGAGGTGAACAATTAAGAGGTGCACCGACGTGGAAAAACATTTGAAATGAGGAAAGGGATATGATCAACACCGAAAGCTTGAATTAAATCCACCGGAGAAGAAAAAAGAACGGAGGATGATGAACTTGAAACTGTTGAGCATCTTCATGGGAAATCACCGGATAAGAACATCGAAAGAAAATAATGAAAAGACTTCTCTCAAATAAAAGGATACATGATTAAGAAATCTGAGTCCTTGAAGTAAAAGGGTGGGAGGGCGGGAAAACAAAGGCAACTTGGGGACGGATGAAACCGATACCGTTGAGAAAACTTAGAATTGATCTTGCGAATGTTGAAATGATCGGATCCACCTGAAGAGAAGCACACCGGTTGGAAAGAATTGACATGACAATCTCGATGATCAAAAGGATTAGTACTCCCATAGAAATATGAGAACACCGCTTGAAAGGTATGGAATCAACACTTGACTTAGAAGCAACTCGAGTACCACAAATAAAACAAAACAAAGGATTTGGCTTGCAGAATAAGCTGGAAACAAACATATGATGGATCCCATATCGTGTCATGTGTCTGTTGGAAAGATAAAACTAGAGCTACTTGAATTCCCACCTATAAAACTCCCGAAACTTTCTGGTTATGCAATCTGGTGTTGGGGATACAGGGGAAGCAAGATATCTCACCCAAACTAACAATCCCTACATCTAGCTGTATCCATCCGTCAACACATAACCAAGAAAACTCCAGAAATCGTGTACCTCAACCTTCGAAAAGCATCCGCCATGCGAGTTATGGCAATACTCCCGAACTCCCGCCCCAGTACTGGGTGGCATCGAGGTTATCTCACCAACAACTGCATAAAAGCGATTTTCGATGTCGGCAAAACTTAGGTATTCCAGAACTGCAACGATAAAATTGTGACGACAACACCTCGGAGCTCAACTCCCCGGGTCACTGCCACATAAAAGACAGGAGGCACCAAGAACAATGTTCTCGTCACAAAACCATCGGAACGATTCCAAGATACCCGCGTGATCCTAAAAAAAATTAAGTGAAATTTGAGGAGAGGAAAGTCAAAACATCTACGTCAGGAGACCTCACCAGAGCGACGAAGGGGGCTGAGGAGTAAAAAGAATCCTACTCTCCGATATATATAATCCTAGGACTCAAATTAGTTTTCTTCTAGACTCAACAACGGCCAACAATGAAGGGGGCTCCTATGGTCGGTCGAGGCTCTGATACCAACTTGTCATGCCCAAGATGCGACCCTATCCTAAAGGAACTGGAAGGTCCCACCAAGGATAGAAGCGCATCTTGAAGACGCTTTTGCAAGGTGGATATCATCACATCAACATTACATAATAGTGGGGATACATCCAATACATCCAAAGACACATGAATACAACAATATATCATACATGAGAACAACATCCGACTACAGATGAACCATAGACAGAAGCTCAAACGACATCCACCCTGCTAGCCCAGGCTGCCGACCTGGAACCTATCCCCTGATCGAAGAAGAAGCAGAAGAAGAACTCCAAAACAACCAAACATCGCTCTCGCATCATGATCATCGCATAACCTATACCTGCAACTGTTGTTGTAGTAATCTGTGAGCCACGAGGACTCAGCAATCCCATTACCATGGGTATCAAGACTAGCAAAGCTTAAAGGGAAAGGAAGGGATAAAGTGGTGAGGCTGCAGCAGCGACTAAGCATATATGGTGGCTAACATACGCAAATAAGAGCGAGAAGAGGGCAAAAGGAACGGTCGTGAAGCTAGCAATGATCAAGAAGTGATCCTGAACTCCTACTTACGCCAAACATAACCCAAAAACCGTGTTCACTTCCCGGACTCTTCCGAAAAGAGACCATCACGGCTACACACGCGGTTGATGCGTTTTAATTCGGATCTGGTGTCAAGTTATCTACAACCAGACATTAACAAATTCCCATCTGCCACATAACCGCGGGCACGGCTTTCAAAAGTTTAAACCCTGCAGGGGTATCCCAACTTAGCCCATGATAAGCTCTCGCGATCAACGAAGGATATACCTTCTCCCAGGAAGACCCGATCAGACTCGGAAACCCGGTTTACAAGACATTTCGACAATGGTAAAACAAGACCAGCAAGACCGCCCGATGCGCCGACAATCCCGATAGGAGCTGCACATATCTCGTTCTTAGGGCAACACCGGATGAGACAGGCTACGAGTAAAACCAGACTTCGTGTTTCCCCGAGGTGGCCCCGCAGGCGGCTCGGTTCGGACCAACACTTAGACAAGCACTAGCCCGGGGGGGCTAAAATAAAGATGACCCTCGGGTTGGCCGACCCAAGGGAAGGGTATAGGTGGTGGTGAGGCAAATGGTAAAACCAAGGTTGGGCCTTGCTGGAGGAGTTTTATTCAAAGCGAACTATCAAGGGGGTCCCATAAATCACCCAACCATGTAAGGAACGAAAAATCCGGGAACATAACACCGGTATGACGGAAACTAGGGCGGCAAGAGTGGAACAAAACACCAGGCATAAGGCCGAGTCTTCCACCCTTTACCTAGTATATAGATGCATTAATTAATTAAGAGATATTGTGATATCCCAAGATAATCCTGTTCACCATGGAGCAATCTTCAACTTCACCTGCAACTAACAACGCTATAAGAGGGGCTGAGCAAAGCGGTAACATAGCCAAGCAACGGTTTGCTAGGAAGGGTGAAAAAGGTTAGAGGCTGACATGGCAATTGGGAGGCTTGAAGAGCAAATGATAGGTAGCGTAGCATAGCGATAGAATGAAGCAAATAGCATAGCAATGATAGTAGTGAGATCCAGGGTAGCGGTCATCTTGCCTGAAATCCCGCTAGGAAGAAGAACGAGTCCATGAAGAAGACGAACGGGAGTAGTCGAACGAATCCTCACAATCATAACATTACCAGAAGTAAGAAGAAACACCGGAAAGAAACAAACAACATGGTAAACGCACAAGCATAATCATGGCATGATGCACAATCAAGTATGATGCATGTCCGGTTTAATGAGTCATGGCATGGCAAAGTGCAACAAACAACACTACAAATTAAGTGGAGCTCAATGTGCAACGAGTTGCATATTGACGAAACACCACCTCGAGTTATTAGTTCGCTCTTGTTTATGCACCCAACAATATTAAATGTTGTTAAACATGGCAAGAGGTGAGGCATAAGTAAACTAACTATTTAGGCAAGTTTAAATGAGGCCGGAACAACGAACAACAATTCTGGAAAATCCCCATATGCACATTTTAGATTTGGTACTATTCTGTCCTAAACATAATTTTAATGTTGTTAAACAGGAAAATGAAGTGCAGCATGTTAAACTAGGCATTTTCCCACCCCATTTACATATAAAGTTTATTTAAAACCGAGCTACGGTTGTTTAGTTATGAAATAAATCATTTAAACATGGCATATTAGCAAATTTAAACAAACAGCAAGTTAAACATCTTAAACATGGATGAAAGTGGCATATTATTAATCTACACAAAATTCTAAGCATTTTACATATATAAATTATTTACAAAAGATGCATGATTTGTGAGTAATTAAATGCATGAACTAGGAGGGTTTTTCTGTAAAACAGTTAAATTACTGGATAAAGCGAAATTCGCAGAACTGGAAAAAACAAGACATGGGCCAGATCTGCTGGGTGCTGGGCTGGGGTCTCACCATGGGCTCTTGGCCCGGTCGGTGGAGGAGGCTGGCTGGGCCTGGCCGCGGGGGGGATGGAGGGCGAGTTGGGCCTTGGAGCTAGCGACCCAGGAGGCTAGCCACGCTGGCGCGGTCGAGGACGGGGTCAACGCGGGCAACGGAGCGGGCGAGCTGCTGCTCGTTTCTGAAGGAAATATGCCCTAGAGGCAATAATAAAGTTATTATTTATTTCCTCATATCATGATAAATGTTTATTATTCATGCTAGAATTGTATTAACCGAAAACATGATACATGTGTGAATACATAGACAAACATATAGTCACTAGTATGCCTCTACTTGACTAGCTCATTAATCAAAGATGGTTGTGTTTCCTAACCATAGACATGTGTTGTCATTTGATTAATGGGATCACATCATTAGGAGAATGATGTGATTGACATGACCCATTCCGTTAGCCTAGCAATTGATCGTTTAGTATATTGCTATTGCTTTCTTCATGACTTATACATGTTCCTGTAACTATGAGAATTATGCAACTCCCGCTTACCGGAGGAACACTTTGGGTACTACCAAACGTCACAACGTAACTGGGTGATTATAAAGGAGTACTACAGGTGTCTCTGAAGGTACATGTTGAGTTGGCGTATTTCGAGATTAGGTTTTGTCACTCCGATTGTCGGAGAGGTATCTCTGGGCCCTCTCGGTAATGCACATCATTATAAGCCTTGCAAGCAATGTGACCAAATAGTTGGTTACGGGATGATGCATTATGGAACGAGTAAAGAGACTTGCCGGTAACGAGATTGAACTAGGTATTGGATACCGACGATCAAATCTCGGGCAAGTAACATACCGATGACAAAGGGAACAACGTATGTTGTTATGCGGTTTGACCGATAAAGATCTTCATAGAATATGTAGGAACCAATATGGGCATCCAGGTTCCGCTATTGGTTATTGATCGAGAATAGTTCTAGGTCATGTCTACATAGTTCTCGAACCCGTAGGGTCCGCACGCTTAACGTTACAATGACAGTTTTATTATGAGTTTATAAGTTTTGATGTATCGAAGTTTGTTCGGAGTCCTGGATGTGATCACGGACGTAACGAGGAGTCTCAAAATGGTCGATACATAAAGATCGATATATTGGAAGCCTATATTTGGACATCGGAATCGTTCCGGGTGAAATCGGCATTTTACCGGAGTACCGGGAGGTTACCAGAACCCCCCGGGGGGTTATTGGGCCTACATGGGCCTCGAGGGAGAAGAGGGAAGGAGGCAGGAGGGGGCCGCGCACCCCTCCCCTTCCTAGTCCGAATAGGACAAGGGAAGGGGGGCGGCGCCCCCCCTTTCCTTCGCCTCTTCCTCCTCTTTCCCCCCTTCTCCTATTCCAACTAGGAAAGAAGGGAGTCCTACTCCCGGTGGGAGTAGGACTCCCCCCCTTGGCGCGCCCTCCTTGGCCGGCCGCCTCCTCCCCCCTGGCTCCTTTATATACGGGGGCGGGGGGCACCCCATAGACACACAAGTTGATCTACGGATCGTTCCTTAGCCGTGTGTGCTGCCCCCCTCCACCATATTCCACCTCGGTCATATCGTCGCGGAGTTTAGCGAAGCCCTACGCCGGTAGAGCATCATCATCGTCACCACGCCGTCGTGCTAACGGAACTCATCCCCAAAGCTTTGCTGGATCGGAGCCCAAGGATCGTCATCGAGCTGAACGTGTGCTGAACTCGGAGGTGCCATACGTTCGGTGCTTGGATCGGTCGGATCGTGAAGACGTACGACTACATCAACCGCGTTGTGCTAACGCCTCCGCTTACGGTCTATGATGGTACGTGGACAACACTCTCCCCTCTCGTTGCTATGCCATCACCATGATCTTGCGTGTACGTAGGAAATTTTTTGAAATTACTACGTTCCCCAACAGTGGCATCAGAGCCTAGGTTTTATGCGTTGATGTTATATGCACGAGTAGAACACAAGTGAGTTGTGGGCGACATAAGTCATACTGCTTACCAGCATGTCATACTTTGGTTCGGCGGTATTGTGAGATGAAGCGGCCCGGACCGACATTACGCGTACGCTTACGCGAGACTGGTTTCACCATTACGAGCACTCGTGCTTAAAGGTGGCTGGCGGGTGTCTGTCTCTCTCACTTTAGCTGAATCGAGTGTGGCTACGCCCGGTCCTTGCGAAGGTTAAAACAGCACCAACTTGACGAACTATCGTTGTGGTTTTTATGCGTAGGTAAGAACGGTTCTTGCTAAAGCCCGTAGCAGCCACGTAAAATTTGCAACAACAAAGTAGAGGACGTCTAACTTGTTTTTGCAGGGCATGTTGTGATGTGATATGGTCAAGACGTGATGCTATATTTTATTGTATGAGATGATCATGTTTTGTAACCGAAGTTATCGGCAACTGGCAGGAGCCATATGGTTGTCGCTTTATTGTATGAAATGCAAATGCCCTGTAATGGCTTTACTTTATCTCTAAGCGGTAGCGATAGTCATAGAAGCAATAGATGGCATAACGACAACCATGCTACGATGGAGATCAAGGTGTCGCGCCGGTGACGATGGTGATCACGACGGTGCTTCGAAGATGGAGATCACAAGCACAAGATGATGATGGCCATATCATATCACTTATATTGATTACATGTGATGTTTATCCTTTATGCATCTTATCTTGCTTTGATTGACGGTAGCATTTTAAGATGATCTCTCACTAATAATCAAGAAGTGTTCTCCCTGAGTATGCACCGTTGCGAAAGTTCTTCGTGCTGAGACACCACGTGATGATCGGGTGTGATAGGCTCTACGTTCAAATACAACGGGTGCAAAACAGTTGCACATGCGGAATACTCAGGTCATACTTGACGAGCCTAGCATATACAGATATGGCCTCGGAACACGGAGACCGAAAGGTCGAACGTGAATCATATAGTAGATATGATCAACATAGTGATGTTCACCATTGAAACTACTCCATCTCACGTGATGATCGGACATCGTTTAGTTGATTTGGATCACGTGATCACTTAGATGACTAGAGAGATGTCTGTCTAAGTGGGAGTTCTTAAGTAATATGATTAATTGAACTTAAATTTATCATGAACTTAGTACCTGATAGTATTTTGCTTGTCTATGTTTGTTTGTAGATAGATGGCTCGTGATGTTGTTCCCTTGAATTTTAATGCGTTCCTTGAGAAAGCAAAGTGGAAAGATGATGGTAGCAATTACATGGACTGGGTCTGTAACCTGAGGATTATCCTCATTGCTGCACAGAAAAGTTATGTCCTGGAAGCACCGCTGGGTGCCAGGCCTGCTGCTGATGCAACCGATGATGTTAAGAACGTCTGGCAGAGCAAAGCTGATGACTACTCGATAGTTCAGTGTGCCATGCTTTACGGCTTAGAACCGGGTCTTCAGCGACGTTTTGAACGTCATGGAGCATATGAGATGTTCCAGGAGTTGAAGTTAATATTTCAAGCAAATGCCCGGATTGAGAGATATGAAGTCTCCAATAAGTTCTATAGCTGAAAGATGGAGGAGAATAGTTCTGTCAGTGAACATATACTCAAAATGTCTGGGTATAATAATCACTTGATTCAACTGGGAGTTAATCATCCTGATGATAGTGTCATTGACAGAATTCTTCAATCACTGCCACCAAGCTACAAGAGCTTCGTGATGAACTATAATATGCAAGGGATGAACAAGACTATTCCTGAGCTCTTCGCGATGCTAAAAGCCGCGGAGGTAGAAATCAAGAAGGAGCATCAAGTGTTGATGGTTAACAAGACCACCAGTTTCAAGAAAAAGGGCAAAGGGAAGAAGAAGGGGAACTTCAAAAAGAACAACAAGCAAGTTGATGCTCAAGAGAAGAAACCCAAGTCTGGACCTAAGCCTGAAACTGAGTGCTTCTACTGCAAGCAGACTGGACACTGGAAGCGGAAATGCCCCAAGTATTTGGCGGATAAGAAGGATGGCAAAGTGAACAAAGGTATATGTGATATACGTGTTATTGATGTGTACCTTACTAATGCTCGCAGTAGCACCTGGGTATTTGATACTGGTTCTGTTGCTAATATTTGCAACTCGAAACAGGGACTACAGATTAAGCGAAGATTGGCTAAGGACGAGGTGATGATGCGCGTGGGAAATGGTTCCAAAGTCGATGTGATCGCGGTTGGCACGCTACCTCTACATCTACCATCGGGATTAGTTTTAGACCTAAATAATTGTTATTTGGTGCCAGCGTTGAGCATGAACATTATATCTGGATCTTGTTTGATGCGAGACGATTATTCATTTAAATCAGAGAATAATGGTTGTTCTATTTATATGAGTAATATCTTTTATGGTCATGCACCCTTGAAAAGTGGTCTATTTTTATTGAATCTCGATAGTAGTGATACACATATTCATAGTGTTGAAACCAAAAGATGCAGAGTTGATAACGATAGTGCAACTTATTTGTGGCACTGCCGTTTAGGTCATATCAGTGTAAAGCGCATGAAGAAACTCCATACTGATGGGCTTTTGGAATCACTTGATTATGAATCACTTGGTACTTGCGAACCGTGCCTCATGGGCAAGATGACTAAAACGCCGTTCTCCGGAACTATGGAGCGAGCAACTGATTTGTTGGAAATCATACATACTGATGTTTGTGGTCCAATGAATGTTGAGGCTCGCGGCGGGTATCGTTATTTTCTCACCTTCATAGATGATTTGAGCAGATATGGGTATATCTACTTGATGAAACACAAGTCTGAAACATTTGAAAAGTTCAAAGAATTTCAGAGTGAAGTGGAAAATCATCGTAACAAGAAAATAAAATTTCTACGATCTGATCGTGGAGGAGAATATTTGATTTACGAGTTTGGTCTACACTTGAAACAATGCGGAATAGTTTCGCAACTCACGCCACCCGGAACACCACAATGAAATGGTGTGTCTGAACGTCGTAATCATACTTTACTAGATATGGTGCGATCTATGATGTCTCTTACTGATTTACCGCTATCGTTTTGGGGTTATGCTTTAGAGACGGCCGCATTCACGTTAAATAGGGCACCATCAAAATCCGTTGAGACGACGCCTTATGAACTGTGGTTTGGCAAGAAACCAAAGTTGTCATTTCTTAAAGTTTGGGGCTGCGATGCTTATGTGAAGAAACTTCAACCAGATAAGCTCAAACCCAAATCGGAGAAATGTGTCTTCATAGGATACACAAAAGAGACTATTGGGTACACCTTCTATCACAGATCTGAGGGAAAGATTTTCGTTGCTAAAATCGGATCCTTTCTAGAGAAGGAGTTTCTCTCGAAAGAAGTGAGTGGGAGGAAAGTAGAACTTGATGAGATAACTGTATCTACTCCCTTATTGGAAAGTAGTTCATCACAAGAACCGGTTCCTGTGACAACTACACCAATTAGTGAGGAAGCTAATGATATTGATCATGAAACTTCAGATCAAGTTTCTACTGAACCTCGTAGGTCTACCAGAGTAAGATCCGCACCAGAGTGGTACGGTAATCCAATTCTGGAAGTCATGTTGCTTGACCATGATGAACCTACGAACTATGAGGAAGCGATGATGAGCCCAGATTCCGCAAAATGGCTAGAGGCCATGAAATCTGAGATGGGATCCATGTATGAAAACAAAGTATGGACTTTGGTTGACTTGCCTGATGATCGGCAAGCAGTTGAGAATAAATGGATCTTTAAGAATAAGACTGACGCTGATGGTAATGTAACTATCTATAAAGCTCAACTTGTTGCGAAAGGTTTTCGACAAGTTCAAGGAGTTGACTACGATGAGACTTTCTCACCCGTAGCGATGCTTAAGTCTGTCCGAATCATGTTAGCTATTGCTGCATTTCATGATTATGAAATTTGGCAAATGGATGTCAAAACTCCATTCTTGAATGGATTTCTGGAAGAAGAGTTGTATATGATGCAGCCAAAAGGTTTTGTTGATCCAAAAGGTGCTAACAAAGTGTGCAAGCTCCAGCATTCCATTTATGGACTGGTGCAAGCATCTCGGAGTTGGAATAAACGCTTTGATAGTGTGATCAAAGCATATGGTTTTATACAGACTTTTGGAGAAGCCTGTATTTACAAGAAAGTGAGTGGGAGCTCTGTAGCATTTCTGATATTATATGTAGATGACATATTATTAATTGGAAATGATATAAAATTTCTGGATAGCATAAAGGGATACTTGAATAAAAGTTTTTCAATGAAAGACCTCGGTGAAGCTGCTTACATATTGGGCATCAAGATCTATAGAGATAGATCAAGACGTTTAATAGGACTTTCACAAAGCACATACCTTGATAAAATTTTGAAAAAGTTCAAAATGGATCAGGCAAAGAAAGGGTTCTTGCCCGTACTACAAGGTATGAAGTTGAGTCAAACTCAATGCCCGACCATAGCAGAAGATAGAGAGAAAATGAAAGATGTTCCATATGCTTCAGCCATAGGCTCTATCATGTATGCAATGCTGTGTACCAGACCTAACGTATGCTTAGAAATAAGCTTGGCAGGAAGGTACCAAAGTAATCCAGGAGTGGATCACTGGACAGCGGTCAAGAACATCCTGAAATACCTGAAAAGGACTAAGGATATGTTTCTCATATATGGAGGTGACAAAGAGCTAGTCGTAAATGGTTACGTCGATGCAAGCTTTGACACTGATCCGGACGATTCTAAATCGCAAACCGGATATGTGTTTTTATTAAGCGGTGGAGCTGTAAGTTGGTGCAGTTATAAACAAAGCGTCGTGGTGGGATCTACATGTGAAGCGGAGTACATAGCTGCTTCGGAAGCAGCAAATGAAGGAGTCTGGATGAAGGAGTTCATTTCCGATCTAGGTGTCATACCTAGTGCATCGGGACCAATGAAAATCTTCTGTGACAATACTGGTGCAATTGCCTTGGCAAAGGAATCCAGATTTCACAAGAGGACCAAGCACATCAAGAGACGCTTCAATTCCATTCGGGACCAAGTCCAAGTGGGAGACATAGAGATTTGCAAGATACATACGGATCTGAATGTTGCAGACCCGTTGACTAAGCCACTCTCACGAGCAAAACATGATCAGCACCAAGACTCCATGGGTGTTAGAATCATTACTATGTAATCTAGATTATTGACTCTAGTGCAAGTGGGAGACTGAAGGAAATATGCCCTAGAGACAATAATAAAGTTATTATTTATTTCCTCATATTATGATAAATGTTTATTATTCATGCTAGAATTGTATTAACCGGAAACATGATACATGTGTGAATACATAGACAAACATATAGTCACTAGTATGCCTCTACTAGACTAGCTCATTAATCAAAGATGGTTGTGTTTCCTAACCATAGACATGCGTTGTCATTTGATTAATGGGATCACATCATTAGGAGAATGATGTGATTGACATGACCCATTCCGTTAGCCTAGCAATTGATCGTTTAGTATATTGCTATTGCTTTCTTCATGACTTATACATGTTCCTGTAACTATGAGAATTATGCAACTCCCGTTTACCGGAGGAACACTTTGGGTACTACCAAACATCACAACGTAACTGGGTGATTATAAAGGAGTACTACAGGTGTCTCCGAAGGTACATGTTGAGTTGGCATATTTCGAGATTAGGTTTTGTCACTCCGATTGTTGGAGAGGTATCTCTGGGCCCTCTCGGTAATGCACATCATTATAAGCCTTGCAAGCAATGTGACCAAATGAGTTGTTTACGGGATGATGCATTACGGAACGAGTAAAGAGACTTGCCGGTAACGAGATTGAACTAGGTATTGGATACCGACGATCAAATCTTGGGCAAGTAACATACCGATGACAAAGGGAACAACGTATGTTGTTATGCGGTTTGACCGATAAAGATCTTCGTAGAATATGTAGGAACAAATATGGGCATCCAGGTTCCGCTATTGGTTATTGACCGAGAATAGTTCTAGGTCATGTCTACATAGTTCTCGAACCCGTAGGGTCCGCACACTTAACGTTACGATGACAGTTTTATTATGAGTTTATAAGTTTTGATGTACCGAAGTTTGTTCGGAGTCCCGGATGTGATCACGGACATAACGAGGAGTCTCGAAATGGTTGAGACATAAAGATCGATATATTGGAAGCCTATATTTGGACATCGGAATCGTTCCGGGTGAAATCGACATTTTACCGGAGTACCGGGAGGTTACCGGAACCCCCCGGGGGGTTATTGGGCCTACATGGGCCTCAAGGGAGAAGAGGGAAGGAGGCAGGAGGGGGCCGCGCGCCCCTCCCCTTCCTAGTCCGAATAGGACAAGGGAAGGGGGGCGGCGCCCCCCTTTCCTTCCCCTCTTCCTCCTCTTTCCCCCCTTCTCCTATTCCAACTAGGAAAGAAGGGAGTCCTACTCCCGGTGGGAGTAGGACTCGCCCCCTTGGTGCGCCCTCCTTGGTCGGCCGCCTCCTCCCCCTGGCTCCTTTATATACGGGGGCGGGGGGCACCCCATAGACACACAAGTTGATCTACGGATCGTTCCTTAGCCGTGTGCGGTGCCCCCCTCCACCATATTCCACCTCGATCATATCATCGCGGAGTTTAGGCGAAGCCCTGCGCCGGTAGAGCATCATCATCGTCACCACGCCGTTGTGCTGACGGAACTCATCCCCGAAGCTTTGCTGGATCGGAGCCCGGGGATCGTCATCGAGCTGAACGTGTGCTGAACTCGGAGTTGCCGTACGTTCGGTGAAGACGTACGACTACATCAACCGCGTTGTGCTAACGCTTCCGCTTACGGTCTACGAGGGTACGTGGACAACACTCTCCCCTCTCGTTGCTATGCCATCACCATGATCTTGCGTGTACGTAGGAATTTTTTTGAAATTACTACGTTCCCCAACAGTTTATGACGAACAAAAATAGCAGCACGTCCATGGCGATGCAGGAGACGATGGCAGGGGGTCCCAGCGACTGGGTCGACAGGAACCGGCGGAACAAGCGGATCGAGGCGCGTGACGGTGTTCTCCAGCGAGGTGGCGTGCGGGCGGAGCTGAAAGAGGCGGCGCATGTTCTCTGTTCAAACGACAGAGAATGTTTCGGAGAAGGAAAGAAATCGGGGAGGAAATAGGGGGCCGCAAGGGGGGCTTGACTGCGGAGCTCACCCCTGACAATGCGGCAACGCGGGCAAGGCAGGGAGACGGCAAGGCATCCGCTGCGAGGCTCCAGGACAAGGCGAGGAGATCGACAAGGGGCGGCGCTCGGAGGAGGCCAGCGGGAGGAAGAGCATCTCAGGCACGCTCGGGGTCGAGGAAGCCTCGGGCGCGGCGGTTCCCTGCTGTGGCAAGTCAGAGAGAGAGACATGAGAAAGAGGAGGGGAAGACGACCATCAGGAGGTAGAAGGGAAACAGGGCGCGAGGAGCTGGCCTGATCCGGCGGATTAGCACGGGGACGATGCGAGGAGGCGCTCAGGCGCCTGTGCGCTGGACCGAGGGCTCGAGGTGCTGGACATGCACGGGAGCAGGGAACTCGGGGAAGAAGCTGGCTGCGGGCGCTGCTGGAGAGGTGGAGGCCAAGAGGATCGGGTGCTACTGCGCTGGGACCTGTTGGTTCGGTCGCCGGCGGGGACGAACTGCTCGTGATCCCCTCGGGATCGAGGAGAGGAGGCTCTGGTTGGTGGAATGTGTGGATCGGGAGGGATCCCGATGAGGGTGTGGCTGATTGGGCAGGGAAGAAATCGAGGAGAGACAAACTGGCGGCAGCGGCGGAGGGATTTGGAGATGGGACAGCTCTCCTAGAAACTAGGGTTGATCTAATTATATAGCAAGTGGGGTAGGTTTAGGGGTATTTGGTCCCTCCGTTCGTAATCGGACGGTCGAAGATAAATGGCTTATGGGAGTCCAACAAATAAACGCAGATGTTTAGGGGATGATTGGAGATGATCCGGATTCATCGGTAACGACAACCCGGGTCGGGTTTGGGGAAGTTTCAGACGCGCACACGAGGGGGGCTGCAAGCTGGCAAGAGAGGTTAGTTGGTTTGAGAAGAGGGAAAGGAAAACCCCGTTGGTCTCGGAACAGCCAACAAAAGCAAGGGGGGACACGGCAACTACAAGCGGATGCAAGTTTTATGAAAACGATGCCGATGCAATGCGAATGATGACATGCGACGAGATGCATAACAAGAACAAAATGCAAAACAACAGACAAAAACCCAACCACGAAGGAATAATCATATCGCATCTCCGGAAAAGGCAAGAGTTGGAGTTACGAATATGGAAAGTTGTATCTGGGGCGTTACAACCATGTCCCTCGATGTGCGCCTCACCCCTCTCGGCCTCACCGCTTGATGTCTACTATGCAACTTTATTCTTGTAGACACGTGTTGGGCCTCCAAGCGCAGAGTTTTGTAGAACAATAGCAATTTTCCCTCAAGTGGATGACCTAAGGTTTTATCAATCCGTGAGAGGTGTAGGATGAAGATGGTCTCTCTCAAACGACCCTGCAACCAAATACAAGAAATCTCTTGTGTCCCCAACACACCCAATACAATGGCAAATTGTATAGGTGCACTAGTTCAGCGAAGAGATGGTGATAAAAGTGTAATATGGATGGTAGAAATATATTTTTATAATCTGAATAAATAAAAATAGAAAGGTAGAAAATAGTAAACGGGCACAAAAACGGCGTTGCAATGCTTAAAAATGAGGCCTAGGGTCCGTACTTTCGCTAGTGCAACCTCTCAACAATGCTAACATAGTTGGATCATATGATTATCCCTCAAAGTGCAATAAAGAATCACTCCCGAGTTCCTATTAGCGGAGAACAAAAGGTAGGAATTGTTTGTAGGTCACGAAACCACCTCAAAGCTATTCTTTTCGTTTGATCTATTCAAGAGTTCGTACTAAAATAATACAAAGCTATTTTTTCCGTTTGATATATCCTAGAGTTCATACTAGAATAACACCAAAGCAAATTCATATTCATAATACTCAATCCACACAAAAAACTATAAAGAGACCCCAAAGTTTCGGTCGGAGAAAAACGTGCATCAACCCCTATGCATAGATTACCCCAATATTACCGCGAGAATCCGCGAGTTGAATGACATAACACATATCAAGTGAATCAATAAGATACCTCATTGTCACCTCAAGTATTCATATTGCAAGACATATATTATGTGTTCTCATCTCTGAATATTCAATCCAACAAGATAAAACTTTGAAGGGTAAATATTTAATTCATCATAAGAAGAGTATAGAGGAGAGAAACATCATATGATCTGACTATATTAACAAAGCCCATGATATAGATCAGGAGAGAGAGAGAGAGATCAAACACATAGCTACTAGTACAAACCCTCAGCCCCGAGGGTGGACTACTCCCTCCTCATCGTGGTGGCCGCCGGGATGATGAAGATGGCCACCGGAGATGATTCCCCCCTCCGGTAGGGTGCCGAAACGGGGTCTAGATTGGTTTTTGCGGATACAGAGACCTTGCGGTAGTGAAACTTATGATCTAGGGCTACCTTGAAGGGTTGTGGAATATTTGGGAGTTTATAGTGCAATAGGGGGTGCAGGAGACCACCAAGGTGGGCACAACCCACCTGGGCACGTCAGGGGGCCCTGGCGCGCCCTGGTGGGTTGTGCCCCCCTCGGGGTACCCCCCCCCCCCAGGTGCATCCCATGCCCATTGGGTTCTTTCTGGTCCAGAAAAAATCTCCAAAAAGTTACGCGGTGTTTGGACTCCGTTTGATATTGATTTCCTGTGATGTAAAAAACAAGCAAAAAACAACAACCGGCACTAGGTACTGGGTCAATAGGTTAGTCCCAAAAAATGATATAAAAGTAGCTATAAAATGATTGTAAAACATCCAAGAATGATAATATAATGGTATGAATACTTCATAAATTATAGATACGTTGGAGACGTATCAGAATCCCCAAGCTTAATTCCTACTCGTCCTCGAGTAGGTAAATGATAAAAGAAATAATTTATGAAGTGTGGATGCTAGCAAAGTGCATAAGTTTGATCAATGATAATTTCAATCACTTTTCCTAGCATCATAACAACAATTCTTTCTCATAAAATTTCTCATGTTATAGTAGCAACCAATTCACATGTTAAGGTTCAAATAATGAATTCTCTTGAAACCCAACAACCTATGTTCTCAATCACCAAGCAATTGCAATTCAACTTATTCAACAGAGTTTAAGTAAGAGCTCCACATACTCAACCATCATATAGTCTTCTATGATTGCTAACACTCACCGCGTACTCATGAGCAAAACATTTCAACCGGACTCATAGAAAGATAGGGGCTTATTGTTTTGCCTCCCAACGTATTCACCTCAAGGGTGTTGTCAACAATAATAACTCATGCCACCCATATTCAACTGGACATATGTGCCTAGATCTTTCCTCACCACATGATGCTTGCCAAAAGCGAAAAATAAAAAGGAATAGAGAGAAAAACTTTGACTCTTTGCATAAAAGTAAATACTGAAAAGTAAAAGATAGGCCCTTCGGAGAGGGAAACAGAGGTTGCCATGCGCTTATTTGTTTGTATGCTCAATGTAACGCCCCAGATTCGATACGCCAGGTGTCATCCAGTTATTCGCCATTGTTGCCATGTCATTTGCTTGCCTGTTGCATTTTGCCATGTCATCATCTGCATTTCATCTGCATGTTTTTCAAAACTTGCATCTGTTCGGGTTCCCCTCGTTCTCTCCGTTGTCCGTTCGGAGTCCAAACCTCTCGCGCGCGCTCGTCGCCCCTCTCAGACCTTGTTTCGTGAGCGGGTTCAAAACGTTCTCGGAATGGACCGAGGTTTGCCGAGTGGCCTTGGTATAGCACCGGTAGACCGCCCGTCAAATTTTGTTCCATTTGGAGGTCGTTTGATGCCCCAACGGTTAACCGCTTAGCCCGAAACCCCCTTCTCTTTGCAGCCCAGCACCCCTTCACCATAGTCCTTGTTCCCATCCAAACCCCCTCCATGCTCTCGGTCATCCGATCACGATCGTGTGGGCGAAAACTGCACTCCATTTGGACACTCCTACCCCCTCCTAGCTATAAATTTGTGCTCCTCCCGGAATTTTCGCGCAGACCAAACCCTAACTCCACCCTCCACCGCCGACGGACACGTCCGGATCTCACCGGACGAATCCCGCGCCGCCCACCTCCGCCGCCGGCCCGCCAAGCCCGCGCGGGGCCCGCCGAGCCCGCGCTGCCCCGCATCGCCCTTCCGCCTCCCTGCGTGTTCGTGCCGCCCGAGCGGAGCCGCGCCTCCCCGCCGCTTCCGTCGACGCGCCAGCGCCACCTCGCCATGCCCCGCCGCCGCCGGAGCTCCTCCCGCCACACCTCGCCGCCAGCCTCCCTGCTTCGCTCGTCGCCAAGCCCCATCGTCGCCGGTGCCTTCCCGCGGCATCCATCGCCGAAGCAACTCGCCGCCGGCGAGATCCCGGCCGGGGAAGGTCCCCGCCGGCCGGATCCCGCGCCTCCTCGGCGTCTGGGCCGGATCCCGCTACCGCGCGGGTCCTGCGCATGGATCTGCTGCGCCCGACCCGCCCGATCTGGTCCGCCCGACCCGATCCACTCCGCCCGTTGACTTTCCCCCCTCGAGGTCGAATTTCTTCCAAGTCATGAAAAATTCATCATTATATTGCCCTTTTCATTGCATCATATCTCCATGTGTACTGCTCCGTTTTGTGCGTGTAATATGTCGAATTGTTCGCCATGAGATGCTCTTCATTTTGTTCAATTGTGACATGCTTGTTTGAGTACATCTTGATGCCCTAATCATCGTTGCAAGAGCTCTACATGTGTTTGGAACTACATCGTGCCATCTTTACAGAGGTGCAATCCATGTATTTTTGTGAGTCTTGTATTGAGTGCATCAAGCTCGTGAAGTAGGGTAGCTGCTGTTGCTGTTTTGCTAGGCTGAATCTGCTATATCATGATGCTATGTAAACCTGCTTCTAGAAGTCATTCTATGCATAATATGGAGATGTTCACTAAGTATGTTTTGTTATACATGTCATGCTCTATTCATCCATGCCCCTGGTTGCATTTAAAGCCTGCCGTAGCTTTTTATTATCATGCTCCAAAGTTGCTAAATAATATTGCTATTAGCCTGTCAACATTAAGTTCAGTTTTTCCATGTGTTTTGCTATTGATCCATGCACTCTATGAACTTGATATTGCCATGCTTTGCTTCATAAATGTGTATTCTTACTGTTGGTTGACTTCACATGCCATGTATTGCTCTGTGATGAGTGGTACAAGCTCACCAATATGCCTACTTATCGTTGTTCCTGCCATGTGTGAATCTGTCATCTTTTGCCATGTTTGCATGGATGCTACCATGTTTTCTGTTGATCTTTGGAATAAGTTCAGTAAAGGACTTTTGTTATATGCATTTAGTAGTATCATGCCATGCCTTAATTTTCTATGATATGTTCCTGAAGTATGTTGTTCGATAGCTCTAAACATTGCAACCTGATGTTATTTTCTGTTGTCTGTAAATTGTTATTATTTGCAATCTTGCCATGTCCTTATTGAGCATGCTATAGTGTTTTCTAGAGATAGGTCAGTGTTCATGTTTTGTTATGCTTTACCTGTACATCATGTCCATGTCTTTTTTTTTCATGTTGAGATGTTGTAGCATATTATTTTGATGCTTGCTAGATGCCTAGTTGCTGTTTTGGACAGCTTGTCCCTTAAACTTGTATAGAGTGTATGTGTTGAACCGTTGCTCCGTTTTGAGTGTGCTCTACATGAAACTTGCTTAGAATTGCATGTAGTTTCATATTACCTTGTTGTATCCTTGTTTTGAGGTGTTTGCTTGATGTTTGTATGCATTTTGCATCAATGCCATGTTTAACTTGTTTTGCTCATATCTTCTAGGCCGTAGCTTCGAATTAAACGAATTCTATATGTAACTTGACTAGAATCTCGTGTAGATCATATTGGTGCATCTTAACTTTATGTTTAACAACTTGAACATAAGGTTTATTCAGATCTGGACCAACTTCGAAATTTGCATATGAGGACTTACAGGATTTGTTATATGTTGTTTACGGCCTCATTTAAACTTGATTTGATGTGTTGTTCTTGTATGCATCATCTCTTGCCATGAGTAACTTCATGTAGTCTTGTCTTGCATCATACTTGGTTGAGCATCATGTCTTGTATATGTGTGGTGTGTTTACCATGTTGTGTGCTTCTTCTTGATAGTTCCCGTTTCGTTGCGATCGTGAGGATTCGTTTGTCTACGCTTGGTTCATCTTCGTGGCTTCATCTTCTTTGTGGACTCGTTCTTCTTCCTTGCGGGATTTCAGGCAAGATGACCGTCACCTTGGATCTCACTACTATCATTGCTATGCTAGTTGCTTTGTTCTATCGCTTTGCTGCGCTACCTATCTTTTGCTCTTCAAGCCTCCCAATTGACATGTCAGGCCCTAACCTTTTTCACCCTTCCTAGCAAACCTTTGCTTGGCTATGTTACCGCTTTGCTAAGCCCCTCTTATAGCATTGCTAGTTGCAGGTGAAGTTGAAGATTGCTCCATGGTGGACAGGATTATGTTGCGATATCACAATATCTCTTATTTAATTAATGCATCTATATACTTGGTAAAGGGTGGAAGACTCGGCCTTATGCCTGGTGTTTTGTTCCACTCTTGCCGCCCTGGTTTCCGTCATACCGGTGTTATGTTCCCCGATTTTGCGTTCCTTACACGGTTGGGTGATTTATGGGACCCCCTTGATAGTTCGCTTTGAATAAAACTCCTCCAGCAAGGCCCAACCTTGGTTTTACCATTTGCCTCACCACCACCTGTACCCATCCCTTGGGTCGGCCAACCCAAGGGTCATCTTTATTTTAGCCCCCCCCGGGGCCAGTGCTTCTCTAAGTGCTGGTCCGAACCGAGCAACCTGTAGGGCCACCTCGGGGAAACTCGAGGTCTGGTTTTACTCGTAGCTTGACTTATCCGGTGTTGCGTTGAGAACGAGATATGTGCAGCTCCTATCGGGATTGTCGGCACATCGGGCGGCTTTGCTGGCCTTGTTTTACCATTGTCAAAATGTCATGTAAACCGGGATTCCGAGACTGATCGGGTCTTCCTGGGAGAAGGAATATCCTTCGTTGCTCGCGAGAGCTTATCATGGGCTAATTTGGGCCACCCCTATAGGGTATAAACTTTTGAGAGCTATGCCCGTGGTTATGTGGCACATGGGAATTTGTTAATTTCCGGTTGTGGATAACTTGACACCAGATACGAATTAAAATGCATCAACCGTGTGTGTAGCCGTGATGGTCTCTTCTCGGCGCAGTCCAGGAAGTGAACACGGTTTTGGGTTATGTTTGACGTAAGTAGGAGTTCAGGATCACTTCTTGATCATTGCTAGCTTCATGACCGTTCCATTGCTTCTCTTCTCGCTCTTATTTGCGTATGTTAGCCACCATATCATGCTTAGTCGCTGCTGCAACCTCACCACTTTACCCCTTCCTTACCCATTAAGCTTTGCTAGTCTTGATACCCATGGTAATGGGATTGCTGAGTCCTCGTGGCTCACAGATTACTACAACAACAGTTGCAGGTACAGGTTATGCGATGATTTTGTCGCGAGAGCGATGTTTACTTGTTTTGGAGTTCTTCTTCTGCTTCTTCTTCGATCAAGGGATAGGTTCCAGGTCGGCAACCTGGGCTAGCAGGGTGGATGTCGTTTGAGCTTCTGTTTGTGTTTCATCCATAGTTGGATGGTGCTCTTATGTAAGATGATGTTGTATTCGTGTGGCATTGTATGCCTTTTGTATGTATCCCCATCTATTATGTAATGTTGATGTAATGATATCCACCTTGCAAAAGTGTTTCAATATGCGGTTCTATCCTTGGTGGGACCTTCGAGTCTCTTTAGGATAGTATCGCATATTGGGCGTGACAAGTTGGTATCAGAGCCAGGACCGACCATAGGAGCCCCCTTGATTGATCGTGTAGTTTGGCCATCGTCGAGTCTAGAAGAAAACTTTTTTTCGGAGTCTAGTTATATCGGAGAGTAGGAATTCTTTTTACTCCTCAGCCTCTTCGTCGTTCTGGTGAGGAATATTGACATAGGTGTTTTGAATTACTCCTCTTCCCTTTCAAACTTTCTTTAGGATCACGCAGTTGGTTTTCCGATCGTTGGTTCTCAGCTCTTTTCATCCGGTGCATTTCTCGTCAAGGTGATTCGACCCTCTCCATCTTTGCCAAGTTTAATCCTCAGTTGTTTTCTTTTTCCCACCCGCCCACCCCTTTTCTTCTCGGAGCCGGAGTCCCTAATCGAGTATCCATCCTACTCGTGCGAAGCCTTTTGCTGTCTTTCAACCGGTGTTTTCTCTTCAAGATATTCGTCGGTTCTCCCTTCCAAGTTGCCTTTGTTTTTCCTGCCCTCCCACACCTTTTCTTCCCAGAGTTTGCGTCGCTATTCGAACATCAATTTTATTCGTACGGAGCCTCTTCAGTCTTCCCTCAATTATTTCAACCGGTGAATTCTCATCTCGTTCGTCATTCTTCATCTCTTTTTCTTTTCCGCTGGATTCAATTCAAGGTTTTTTGGGTTGATCTTATTCTTTCCCACGGCTCAAGTGTTTTCCTTGCTCGTTTGCCTCTCGCCATTTAACTATTCCAGAATTCGGAAGACATCTCAGAGGATTCGTTTGTGTTCGAATTAATTCGAGGTTGTCACCTCATTCAAATATTTCAATTGTTCCGGTGCTTCACCTATCTGTTCAACATCCCTTTCCAACGGTGTTCTATTTTAGTGGGCCCTAACCCACAGGTCTTTTCCCAGGATCTTACTTGACTCTTCTAATTTCCCCGGAGTTATTCTCAATTCTTTTCAAATGTGACGTAAGAATGGATCCCATCAGTCAGATGCCTTTCCAAGATCGATTTCAAACCATTTTCATTGTTGCCTCAACCTCTTCGCTTTTTCATTCTCCCGGAGTATCTCGGGAATTTTTGCTGGTGTTTCTCCTTATCATTCTCAACATTTGAAGACCAAAGAAGAGTTTTTTCCCTCAATCTTGCTTGTTCTCCCGAAGATTCGTGGTTCTAGCTTCTTGTTACCCTCTCGAATTATTCCGTTTGTCAGAAATTCCTTTTTCTCAACCATCCGGAGTATTTCAGGAGTTGATTTCTTTTTGGTTTCACCGGAGGACATCATTCCAGCTATCGTTCTCTAATTATCCCGGTGCTTCATTCAAGTGCTTTTTAATTAGATCGAGTTCTTCCCGTTCTCTTGCATCTAAATCCCATCAAACATATTTGTTCTTCTAATTCTTCCTGGTGATTAATTCTCTTTCATCAATCATTTTCGAATTGTTACGGTGGTTCCTTCAGATTCCTTTTTCTTTGATTATCATATTAATCATTCATTCTTTCCAATCCTACCGATGGTTCATGAAGACTTTCTCAAGTTTTGCGCCATATACCCCTCTATCCTTTTGCCAACAAGAATAAGTAGTATGTAAAAATCCATTGCTTGTCATCAATTTAATTTGATGAAGGATAAGCATACAATAAATCTTATTCTTATTTCCTCAAGGTGATTAATCCTTTTCGTTGGAGTTTGATCTTGATGTATAAATTCTAGTTCCAAGTGTTTTCATCTTTTCTTTTCCGGAGTTCAATTTCCTCGGCCATTTCATCGGAACCTCCATCTAAATCACTGCAAGGCTTTAATCTTATCCCTTTCATCCTTCAATTTTATCTCGTCATCCTTTTGTTACCGGAGTTCTTCATGGTTGTCCGTCAGTATTTAATTCATTCTTCAAGTGTTCATCAAGATTCTTTGGAGGAGTTCAAGTATCTTTCCTTCTTGCCTTCGAAGTGCAATTAAATCTCTGTATTCTTTTGAAGTGGAGTTTTGCATTTCTTCGCTCTTCTCAGCTATCCAGTCATTTCCGTTTGTGGCCGGTTATCACCTTATGATCTTGAGATGTTACCTATAAGACCACAACAAGCTTATTCTTTTCGTTGTTGATTTTCTCAACAACTCTGTTTAAACCTTCCTTCTAAAGATGCTTTCAATTTCATTCGTGGCAAAAGTTGTCATTTTCTTCTCCGTTCTTTCATTCAACTCTTTCAATTCTTTCTGAAGGTTTTGTGTCATGTCTTCATCAATTATCATTCCATCCTCTCAAGTTCATGTTCTATTCTTCCATGTTTCAGCCGGAGTGCTGCCTAAATCCTTCCAGTCTTATTCCTTTTCTTTCTTATTCTAACCGGAGTGGTTTCATAGTCTATCTGATTCAGTGAGATTTCGATTCTTGTCATTCTCGTCGTTCCTCTCTTCTTCTCGAGCACTCTCGATTCTTTGCTTCTTCTCTTGAGTACTTGTTTCACCTCATCCCTTTTCCCTTCTGTCTCGGTCCTAAGATCTCGGGACGAGATCTCTTGTTAGTGGAGGAGTGTTGTAACGCCCCGGATTCGATGCGCCAGGTGTCATCCAGTTATTCACCGTTGTTGCCATGTCATTTGCTTGCGTGTTGCATTTTGCCATGTCATCATCTGCATTTCATGTGCATGTTTTTCAAAACTTGCATCCGTTCGGGTTCCCCCCATTCTCTCCGTTGTCCGTTCGGAGTCTAGACCTCTCGCGTGCGCCCATCACCCCTCTCAGACCTTGTTTCGTGAGCGGGTTAAAAATGTTCTCGGAATGGACCGAGGTTTGCCGAGTGGCCTTGGTATAGCACCGGTAGACCGCCCGTCAAATTTCGTTCCATTTGGAGGTCGTTTGATGCCCCAACGGTTAACCGTGTAGCCCGAAACCCCCTTCTCTTTGGAGCCCAGCACCCCTTCACCATAGTCCTTGAGCCCATCAATACCCCCTCCATGCTCTCGGCCGTTCGATCACGATCGTGTGGGCGAAAACCACACTCCATTTGGACACTCCTACCCCCTCCTAGCTATAAATTTGTGCTCCTGCCGGAATTTTCGCGCATACCAAACCCTAACTCCACCCTCCACCGCCGACGGACACGTCCGGATCTCACCGGACGAATCCCGCCGCCGCTCTGCCCCAATCCCCACGCGCCACGTGTCCCTCGCCGCCTACCTCCGCCGCCGGCCCGCCAGGCCCGCGCCTGGCCGGCCGAGCCCGCGTCGCCCTGCGTCACCCTTCTGCCTCCCTGCGCGTTCGCGCCGCCCGAGCGGAGCCGCGCCTCCCCGCCGCTTCTGCCGGCGCGCCAGCGCCACCTCGCCGTGCCCCGCCGCCGCCGGAGCTCCTCCCGTCGCGCCTCGCCGCCAGCCTCCCTGCTCCGCTCGTCGCCAAGCCCCGTCGTCGCCGGTGCCTTCCCGCGGCATCCGTCGCCGAAGCAGCTCACCGCCGGCGAGATCCCGGCCGGATCCCGCGCCTCCTCGGTGTCCGGGCCGGATCCCGCCGGCGCCCGGGTCCTGCGCGCAGATCCGCTGCGCCCGACCCGCCCGATCCTCTCCGCCCGACCCAATCCACTCCGCCCGTTGACCTTTCCCCCCTAGAGGTCGAATTTCTTCGGTCCTGAAAAATTCATCATTATATTACCCTTTTCATTGCATCATATCTCCATGTGTACTGCTCCGTTTTGTGCGTCTAATATGTCGAAATGTTCGTCATGAGATGCTCTTCATTTTGTTCCATTGTGCCGTGCTTGTTTGAGTTCATCTTGATGCCCTAATCATCATTGCAAGAGTGCTATATGATGTTAACTGCTGTCTGTTAACAGAACTTGCTGATTTGTCATTTTTGTTGCATTTGATGTGTGCAAAATATGAGCATGAGCTCTACATGTGTTTGGAACTACATCATGCCATCTTTAAAGAGGTGCAATCCATGTATTTTTGTGAGTCCCGTATTGAGTGCATCGAGCTCGTGAAGTAGGGTACCTGCTGTTGCTGTTTTGCAAGGCTTAATCTGTTATATCATGATGCTATGTAAACCTGCTTCTACAAGTCATTCTATGCATAATATGGAGATGTTAACTAAGGATGTTTTGTTATACATGTCATGCTCTATCCATCCATGTCCCTGGTTGCATTTAAAGCCTGTCGTAGCTTGTTATTATCATGCTCCAAAATTTGCTAAATAATATTGCTGTCAGGCTGTCAACATTAAGTTCAGTTTTCCCATGTGTTTTGCTATTGATCCATGCACTCTATGAACTTCCTATTGCCATGCTTAGCTTTATGAATGTGTATTCTTACTGTTGGTTGACTTCACATGCCATGTATTGCTCTGTGGTGAGTGGTACAAGCTCACCAACATGCCTACTTATCGTTGTTCCTGCTATGTGTGAATCTGTCATATCTTTTGCCATGTTTGCATGGATGCTACCATGTTTTCTGTTGATCTTTGGAATAAGTTCAGTAAAGGACTTTTGTTCTATGCATTTAGTATTATCATTCCAAGCCTTAAGTTTCTATGATATGTTCCTGTAGCATGTTGTTTGATAGCTCTAAACATTGCAACCTGATGTTACTTTCTGCTAAGTCTGTAAACTGTTACTATTTGCAATCTTGACATGTCCTCTTTGAGCATGTTATATTGTTTTCTGGAGATAGCTCAGTGTTCATGTTTTGTTATGCTTTACCTGTACATTATGTCCATGTCTTTTGTTTTCATGTTGAGATGCTGTAGCATATTGTTTTGATGCTTGCTAGATGCCTAGTTGCTGTTTTGGACAGCTTGTCCTTTAAACTTGTATAGAGTATGTGTTGAACCGTTGCTCCGTTTTGAGTGTGCTCTACATGAAACTTGTTGATAATTGCATGTAGTTTCATATTACCTTGTTGCATGCTTGTTTTGAGGTGTTTGCTTGATGTTTGTATGCATTTTGCATCAATGCCATGTTTAACTTGTTTTGCTCATATCTTCTAGGCCGTAGCTCCGAATTAAACGAACTCTATATGTAACCTTACTAGAATCTCATGTAGATCATATTGGTGCATCTTAACTTGCTGTTTAACAACTTGAACATAAGGTTTATTCAGATCTGGACCAACTTCGAAATTTGCATATGAGGACTTACCGGATTTGTTATATGTTGTTTACGGCCTCATTTAAACTTGCTTTGATGTGTTGTTCTTGTATGCATCATCGTTTGCCATGAGTAACTTCATGTAGTATTGTCTTGCATCATACTTGGTTGAGCATCATGTCTTGTATATGTGTGGTGTGTTTACCATGTTGTGTGCTTCTTCTCGATAGTTCCCGTTTCGTTGCGATCGTGAGGATTCGTTCGTCTACCCTTGGTTCATCTTCGTGGCTTCATCTTCTTCATGGACTCGTTCTTCTTCCTTGCAGGATTTCAGGCAAGATGACCTTGACCTTGGATCTCACTACTATCATTGCTATGCTAGTTGCTTTGTTCTATCGCTTTGCTGCGCTACCTATGTCGGAGTAATGGGCCACGGGTAGGCAAACCCGAGCCACAGAACCTTTCAAGACATTGGGACAGGCTGCGCCCCTCATGCCGAGCCCTAGGGACGACTCCCAGATATGCCGAGTCCCAGGGACGACTCCAAGATATGCCAAGTCCCAGGGACGACTCCAAGATATGCCGAGTCCCAGGGACGACTCCAAGATATGCTGAGTCCCAGGGACGACTCCAAGATATGACGAGTCCCAGGGACGACTCCAGATATGCCGAGTCCTAGGGACGACTCCAAGATAAGCCGGCTCTCAGCTGACGACTTCCAGAGAAGCCGGCTGAGGGTAGGCGGCTCACGACTCCAACCACCCCTGCCTTCGCCGCGAGGGACAGGGCGAGGAACGGTCACAGCATGGCCGTCTCTACCTTGCCTATGAAGGACCAGCATGGCTACAGTGTGCCATATCGCTGGAGATCTCCATCGTGGCGCGGCACTGTTGCCCTGCCGGCCCTGACCTCAGCCTTAGTGGGCGGCACACTGTGCCCACGACGCCTGCCTGTACGACCCAAGGACGGCGGGACCGCCTGTCAGCGGGTGGACAGAAGACGACAAGAGCACCCTGAAGCCGGACCCGTGGGAGTCGGCCCCCTGGAGTCGGCCGGCCCCTCCCACGGACCCCGCACGCCATTAATCAGACAAGATGGGGAATGGCGACAGTGAATGCCCGCCAGACGGCGGCACTGTTGCCATGACCTCATGACCAAGCCAGCGTCATCAGAAGCACCGCTACAGTACCAGGCCTGTCCGCAGGGCCCGCCCGTCGGCGGGCCCCAGTAGTCGGCGGAGAAGACGACGGCCTGAGAGACAGACGGCTGGGACCCGCGCCCAGCTGGATTACCATTGTACCCCTGGGGAGTAGGCCTATATAAACCCCCAGGAAGCCCATGCAAAGGGTTCGGACCCAGATAGCACTAGACCCCAGAACATAGGAAGGAGAGAGCTAGCCTTGCCCTCTCCTACCTCCAGAAACAGCTCCAGGAGTACCATTGTACTCACTTTGCCATAGTGACCATGCGGAGACCCCGCAGAGCAGCAGTAGGGGTGTTATCTCCACGGAGAGCCCTGAAGCTGGGTAAGATCCGCCGGCGTGCATGTCTTCGCCTCATCCCGCTTCCGGGCACCGACGACGTTCTACTCGCTCCCACCATGATAAGCCATCCTTTGGCATATGTCGTACCCAACCCCCGACATTTGGCACCCACCATAGGGCGAGGTGCACCGTCGTCCGGAGACCTTATCTGGACGGGAACCCTTTTCCTCCCTGGCGAGCACAACCAGCCTAGCACGCCAGATGGAGCCTGCACTGATGCGCTGCGCGGCGCTGAGATCGCCTGTGCGACCAGCTGCCTCGCCGAACTTATCGGTGAGGTTCGCCTCTCCGACGAGCCTGCGTCCGATGCAGGCACGAGCGGCCTCGAGAGCCTCCTCGCGGGTCTCCTCGACCAACTCCATGTCGCCAGCGAGCCTGCCATGGACCTGGAGTCCATAGGATCCACCGACCCGATGCTGGTCGACTCTGACACCGCGTCGCTCGACGCATTTCCCACCAACGTGGTGGTCTACGACGAGCCGCTCCCTTGTGCGGAGAGCGGCGAAAACACCGTCACGGAGGTCCTCGTCCTCGATCACGGCGAGCGTTCCGGTGAGGAAGCTCATGACCCACTCGACGCGGCTCTACGAGACCTAACCGCGCCGATTTCAGGAGACGCTGACGCCGAGACGCTGGAGGCGCGCCGCCTTCAGCTCATCGAGGGCGCAAAGAAGCTGGCAAGCATGAGACGCTTGTCAGAAGCCTACCAACATGAGATGGATAGCGCCGTGGGCGGCTCGCCGGCTCCGACTAGGCCTAGCCGCGTAGGCGCGGTCCGGCAACGCGGCGCAGCAATCGCCAACCTGTTCGGGGTCGATCGCCCTGTGTATGCCACGCCTGCGGAGAACATCCGCGCCGCCCAGGCAGCGGCGGATGAGCTCGACAACTTCGAGGGCGAAGAGCGCTGCCTGATGACGGAGCGAGTTCAGAAGCTCCTCGACGCGGCTGCCGCGCAGAACGAAGCCGGCTGCCGCACGGAGGCGCCGCGGCGACAAAACAACGACCCGCCACCCCGCCGAGACCAAGGCGCGACGTCTCGGACGCCGACTGGCGGGGTCTGTGGAAAGAAGGACAAGGAGCCTGTAACGCCCCGGATTCAACTTTCCATATTCGTAACTCCAACTCTTGCCTTTTCCGGAGATGCGATATGATATTTCCTTCGTGGTTGGGTTTTGTCTTTTGTTTTGCATTTTGTTCATGTCATGCATTTCATATCATAGCATCATGTGCATCGCATCCATATGTTTTCATAAAACCCGTATCCGCTCGTAGTTGCCGCGTCCCCCTTGCTTTCGTTGACTGTTCCGAGACCAACCGTGTTTTCGTTTCCCTCTTGCCAAACCACCTAACCTCTCTGCTCAGCCGCCAACCCCCCCTCGCGCGCGTCCGTAACTTGCCCCGAACCCGACCCGGGCAGTCATTACCTATGAGTGCGGATCATCCCCTAACGTCTATAAAACATCTCCGTTTTATTATTTGGACTCCCTAACCCATTTATTCCGGACCATCCGATCGTGATCGGAGGATCCAAATCATTACCCATTTCGTATATATATAGACACCTAACCCTAGATGCCATCCCATCCGTCAAATCCTTCCCTGTCCAGCCGCCGCCGCCGCCCACCTGGTCACCTCCTCGTTCTGCCCATCGAGCCAATCACCTTCATCCCTCGATTTCAGATCCATCCACTACCCCAGCCTCCTCTGCTCACGCCCGAGGCCTCCTCCTCGAGACCTCGACTCTCCCCGTGCGAGCACAGCGCCCGCTTGCGCTTGGGCCAAGGACCCCGACGGCCACCCCGTCAGCCCCGCTGCCGGCGACCGCAAGCCACCGGAGCACCAGGAGCCCTCCAGCCTCTTGCTCCAGCACGCCTCCTACCCCGAGCTCCTCCCATGGCTCCCTCGTTCATGAGCACGTCGACCCCGCCGCCTCAAACTCCCGTGCTGAAGCACCACCTCGCGCGCCTCCTTCCTCGAGCAGGAGCTCGACCTGCTGCCGGCGACCTCGCCCTCCGACGACCTAGACTACCAGGCCGCCCCTCTGCTCCCCTCCACCCTTCCCTTTTTCCTCTCCTTCTCCCTTGTCTCACTATCTCTCTCTCTCTCTCACCTTCACGGGAGGCAGACGCCATGGACGACCTCCCCGCATCCCTGCTAAGGGCCCCGGTCCGCCTCCTCCAGCCGCCTCCCCGCCGTGTCGCCCGCCGGATCCCGCCACTCGCCGGAGCCCTGCATCGCGCCAAGTCCGCAGCTGCATCCTCTTCTTCCCCTGCGCTACTATTCGAGAGGAGCAGAGCGCAGCGCTCCAGCTGCGTTGACTGCGTCGCCCCGAGCCGGCCTTCCCTGCTCTTGGGCCACAAGCGTGCATCAGGCCAGCGCCTCCTCAGCGCGCCATGCCTCCAGGCTCAGCTGGGGTTGGCCCAATGTGAGCAACCCTTGCCAGATCCAGATTCAGCCTGTGTAGCGTTTTTTCCCAGTCCATGTGATTTTTTCCATTTATCCAGTGCATGTATAATTACAGATCATGCCATGATTTTAATTTACTCACAACTAAATAACCGTGCATCGGATTTAAACATGTCATATATGTAACTTGCTCAGTTTTTAAGGCACTTTCATAATATGCTATTTTCATCCATACTTAAAATGGTTAAAATGTTGTTTGTTTAAATTTGCTCAAATGCTATGTTAAAATGGTTTATTTCATAACTAATTAACCGTAGCTCCGAATTAAACAAACTTGATATGTAAATGGGGTAGAAAAATGCCAAGTTTAACATGGTCCACTTTATTTTCCTGTTTAACAACCTTAAAATATGGTTTAGGGAAGAACAATACCGAATCTAAAATATGCATATGGGGATTTTCCGGAATTGTTGTTTGTTGTTTCCAGCCTCATTTAAACTTGCCTAGATAGTTAGTTTACTTATGCTTCACCTCTTGCCATGTTTACAACATTTAATATTGTTTGGTAGCCTAAACGAGATTAAACTAAATATGTCAATGTGTTGTTTTGTCAATATGCAACTCGTTGCATATTGAGCTCCACTTAACTTGTAGTATTGTTTGTTGCATTTTGCCATGCCATGCCTCTTTAAACCGGACATGCATCATACTTGTTTGTGCATCATACCATGTTTATGCTTGTGCATTTACCATGTTGTTTGTTTCTTTCTGGTATTGCTTCTTAGTTCCGGTAATGTTGTGATTGTGAGGATTCGTTCGACTACTCCCGTGCGTCTTCTTCATGGACTCGTTCTTCTTCCTAGCGGGATTTCAGGCAAGATGACCGCTACCCTGGATCTCACTACTATCATTGCTATGCTAGTTGCTTCGTTCTATCGCTTTGCTGCGCTACCTATCGCTTGCTCTTCAAGCCTCCCTATTTGCCATGTCAACCTCTAACCTTTGTCACCCTTCCTAGCAAACCATTGCTTGGCTATGTTATCGCTTCGCTCAGCCCCTCTTATAGCATTGTTAGTTGCAGGTGAAGTTGAAGATTGCTCCATGATGGACAGGATTATGATTGGGATATCACAATATCTCTTATATTATTAATGCATCTATATACTTGGTAAAGGGTGGAAGGCTCGGCCTTATGCCTGGTGTTTTGTCCCACTCTTGCCGCCCTAGTTTCCGTCATACCGGTGTTATGTTCCCGGATTTTGCGTTCCTTACGCGGTTGGGTGATTTATGGGACCCCCTTGACAGTTCGCTTTGAATAAAACTCCTCCAGCAAGGCCCAACCTTGGTTTTACCATTTGCCTCACCTAGCCCTTTTTCCCTTGGGTTTCCGGAGCCCGAGGGTCATCTTTATTTACCCCCCGGGCCAGTGCTCCTCCAAGTGTTGGTCCAAACTAGAGCACCATGTGGGACCATTCCTTGGCAATTTGGGTTACGTTGGTTCCTGTACGCTTCGCTCATCTGGTGTGCCCTGAGAACGAGATATGTGCAGCTCCTATCAGGATTTGTCGGCACATCTGGGCGGCTTTGCTGGTCTTGTTTTACCATTGTCGAAATGTCTTGTAAACCGGGATTCCGAGTCTGATCGGGTCTTCCTGGGAGAAGGTATATCCTTCGTTGATCGCGAGAGCTTATCATGGGCTAAGTTGGGACACCCCTGCAGGGTTTAAACTTTCGAAAGTCAGGCCCGCGCGGGCGGATGGGAATTTGTTAATGTCCGGTTGTAGATAACTGGACACTAGATCCGAATTAAAACGCATCAATCGCGTGTGTAGCCATGATGGTCTCTTTTCGGCGGAGTCCGGGAAGTGAACACGGTTTTTGGGTTATGCTTGACGTAAGTAGGAGTTCAGGATCACTTTTTGATCATTGCTAGCTTCACGACCTTCCACTTGCTCTCTTCTCGCTCTTATTTGCGTATGTTAGCCACCATATATGCTTAGTCGCTGCTGCAACCTCACCACTTTACCCCTTCCTTTCCCTTTAAGCTTTGCTAGTCTTGATACCCATGGTAATGGGATTGCTGAGTCCTCGTGGCTCACGGATTACTAAAACAACAGTTGCAGGTACAGGTTATGTGATGATCATGACGCGAGAGCGATGTTTGCTTGTTTCGGAGTTCTTCTTCTGCTTCTTCTTCAGTCAGGGGATAGGTTCCAGGTCGGCAGCCTGGGCTAGCAGGGTGGATGTCGTTCGAGTTTCTGTTTATGTTTCATCCGTAGTCGGATCTTGCTCTTATGTATTGTGATGTTGTATTCGTGTGGCATTCTATGCCTCTTGTATGTATCCCCAACCATTATGTAATGTTGATGTAATGATATCCACCTTGCAAAAGCGTTTCAATATGCGGGTCTATCCTTGGTGGGACCTTCGAGTTCCTTTTGGATAGGGTCGCATATTGGGCGTGACAAGTTGGTAATCAGAGCCTCAACCGACCATAGGAGCCCCCTTGATTGTTGACCGTTGTTGAGTCTAGAAGAAAACTATTTTGAGTCTTAGGATTATATATATCGGGGAGTAGGATTCTTTTTACTCCTCAGTCCCTTCGTCGCTCTGGTGAGGTCTCCTGACGTAGATGTTTTGACTTTCCTCTCCTCAAATTTCACTAAAAAAATTTAGGATCACGCGGGTATCTTGGAATCGTTCCGATGGTTTTGTGACGGGAACATTGTTCTTGGTGCCTCCTATCTTTTATGTGGCAGTGACCCGGGGAGTTGAGCTCCGAGGTGTTGTTGTCATAATTTTATCATTGCAGTTCTGGAATACCTGAGTTTTGCCGACATCGAAAATCTCTTTTATGCAGTTGTTGGTGAGATAACCTCGACACCACCCAGTACTGGGGCGGGAGTTCGGGAGTATTGCCATAGCTCGTATAACGGATGCTTTTCAAAGGTTGAGGTACACGATTTCCGAAGGTTTCCTGGTTATGTGTTGACGGATGGATACAACCTAGATGTAGGGATTGTTAGTTTTGGGTGAGATATATATTGCTTCCCCTGTATCCCCAACACCAGATTGCATAACCAGAAAGTTTCGGGAGTTTATAGGTGGGAATTCTAGTAGCTCCTAGAATATCTTTCCGACAGATGCATGATATGGGATTGGGTAAATCTCTATCATATGTATTTGTTTCGGCTTATTCTGCAAGCCAATCCTTCGTTTTGTTTTGAGTTGTGGTATTTGAGTTGTTTCAATGTCAAGTGTTGATTCCATACCTTTCAAGCGGTGTTCTCGTATTTCTATGGGAGTACTAATCCTTCTTGTTTATCGAGATTGTCATGTCAATTCTTTTCCAAACCGGCGTGCTTCTCTTCAAGTGGATCCCATCATTTTTCCCAGCCGCAAGATCAACTCTAAGTTTTCTCATCAGTGTTTGTTTCATCCATCCCAAGTTGTCTTTGTTTTCCCCACCCTCCCACCCTTTTTCTTCAAGGACTCAGATATCTTAATCAAGTATCCATCTTATGGATGTGAAGTTTCTCCATTCTTTTCCCGCCAATGTTCTTCTCCGGTGATTCTCAGGAAGATACTAACGGAGCTTTGAGTTCATCATTCTTCGTTATTTTTCTTCTACGGTGGATCCAATTCAAGCTTTCAGTGTTAATCATATTCCTTTCCTCATGTCAAATGCTTTCTCATGCCGGTGCACCTCTCAATCACTCACCTCTGGCTATTCATTTGTTCCAGAGTGTTGAAGATATCTCAGAAGTTTTGTGTTTCCATTCTTAATCCGTTCAAGCTATTTGGAGATTGTTATCTCATTCAAGAAATTTAATTCAACCGGTGCAATCTCTCTTTAAAATCATTTTCAACGGTGTTTTCTTTTGAGTGGGCCCTAACCCACAAGTCTTTTCCCAGGATCTTACCTGACTCTTCTAATTATCAGGAGCCATTCGTAAATTCTTTTCCAAGTTTGACATAAGAATGAATTCTCATCAGTCATATTTCCTTCTCCAAGATCGCTTTCAAATCATTTTCATCTTTGGCTCAATCTTTCCTCTTTTAATCCTTCCGGAGTTCCTCAACAATTTATGATGGTGTTTCTCCTCATCATTCTCGGTTTTTGAAGACCGAAGAAGAGTTCCTCTTAAATCCTCAACCGTTCTTCCAGAGATTCATGGTTCTAGCTTTATACCATCCTCTCATAATTGCTTTCGATTGTGAGAATTCTTTTCACCCACCCGGAGCAATTCAAGAGTCCTTTCAGATTAATTCTCCATAGCCCATCATCTCAGAATTATTCTTTCTTAGCTTTCAACTCTTTTTCTCGAATCTTCCGATGCATCATTCAAATATCCTCTAATCAGTCCATGCTCTCTTTGTTCTCATGTATCTAAATACCCTCAAGTATCTTCATTCGTTTTCCAATTCTTCTCGGTGAATTGTGCCTTTGCTACTTTCATTTTCAATTCTTACGGTGGTTCGTTCAAGATTCCTCTTCCTTTGCTACCGTATCATTTCATTCATTGTTTCCAATCTCACTGGTGGTTCCATCAATACCTTCTCAAGTTTACGCTATATCTCTCTTAATTCTTTCTACAGGAATAAGTAGTATGCCAAATCCATTGCTTGTCATCAATTTAATTTGATGAAGGATAAGCATATAATAAATCTTATTCTTATTTCATCGAGGTGATTCAATTCTTTTCTTCCGGAGATTGTTCATGATGAAGTAATTCACGGTTCTAGTGTTTCATCTTTTCCTTTTCCGGAGTTCCAAGTTTTCTCGGTTATATTGTCGTGAAGTTCCATCTAAATCATCGCAAGGCTTCACCTTGTGTTTTCAACTTCTCTTTCTTTCTATCATCCTTTTATTACCGGAGTTCTTCATGGAGGCTCTACATGGTGGTTCGTCAAGGATTCTTTTCATTCTTCAATTGTTCTTCAAGATTTCTCTTGAAGTTAAGATCCGCCAAGCTATACCCAAAAATAAACATGGTGCCCAACACATGTTGTTTCTGAGGAGTTCAAGTATTCTTTATCTTGCATTTCGAAGTGCAATTCTCTCTATCTTATCTTTTGATGTGGTGTTATGTCATTCTTGACAATTTCCCTTCATGCTTCATGATTCACATGTTGTCAAGAATGAGGTATTTTAAATCCATCAATTTCTTCATTGGAGTTATCCTGGGTTATATTTCACCTAAAGCTTTCCCTAAGGATTGTTGCTATTTATGGTGCTTATAAATGACCCAAGTTCTTCATTTATCCTCCCGGTGAAATAAGTTTCTCGTCTCCTTGTTGATATCAATCCAATCATTTGTTTCCGTAGTGGCAGAATTTTGCCTCAATTTTGAGAAGTTTTCCATAAGCCCTCTACAAGCTTATTCGTTTCCTTGTTGGTTTTCCAACAACTCCATTATAACATTCTTGGAGGGTGCTTTCCAAGCTCTTTTGTGGCAGAAGTTGCCATTTTCTACTCCGTTCTTTTGTTTCGACGATCTACCTTTTATTCTTTCATTCCGGAGGCATTGCGATATTGCTTTCTTCAACCATCATCCCGTTTTATCAAAGTTCATATTCTTTTCGTGCTTATCCATTTAACCGGAGTGTTGTGTCATCTCGTCAAGTGCTTTTCATCTTATCAAGTTTTCCTTCTTCTTTCAGTTGGAGTGCTGCCCAAATTATATCAATCTTATTCCTTCTCTATATAGTTTTAACCGGAGTGCTTTCAATATCTATCTTATCACTAAACCTCTTGGTTCTCGTCGTATCCCTTGTTCCCCTTTTCTAACGGAGTGTTTTCAACTTTGTTCATCTTTGTTGTTTTCTTTCTTTCATTTTGCTCAACCTCTCAAGGTTCATGGTTTCACTCGTTTGTCAAAGAAGCAACTTAGTTTTACCTCTTATCTTCCTCTTCCATTTCTCTCCGGTGCCATCCTAGATCTCGGGACGAGATCCTCTTGTAGTGGTGGAGTGTTGTAACGCCCCGGATACAATTTTCCATATTCGTAACTCCAACTCTTGCCTTTTCCGGAGATGCGATATGATATTTCCTTCATGGTTGGGTTTTGTCTTTTGTTTGCATTTTTTTCATGTCATGCATTTCATCTCATAGCATCATGTGCATCGCATCCATATGTTTTCATAAAACCCGTATCCGCTCGTAGTTGTCGCGTCCCCCTTGCTTTCGTTGACTGTTCCAAGACCAACCATGTTTTCGTTTCCCTCTTGCCAAACCACCTAACCTCTCTACTCAGCCGCCGATCCCCCCTCGCGCGCGTCCGAAACTTGCCCCGAACCCGACCCGGGCAGTCGTTACCTATGAGTCCGGATCATCCCCTAACGTCTATAAAACATCTCCATTTTATTATTTGGACTTCCTAACCCATTTATTCCGGACCTTCTGATCATGATCGAATTATCCAAATCATTTCCCATTTCGTATATATATAGACACCTAACCCTAGATGCCGTCCCATCCGTCAAATCCTTCCATGTCCAGCCGCCGCCGCCGCCCACCTGATCTCCTCCTCCTTTTCCCCACCGAGCCAATCACCTTCATCCCTCGATTTCAGATCCATCCACTACCCCAGCCTCCTCTGCTCACGCCCGAGGCCTCCTCCTCGGGACCTCGACTGTCCCTGTGCGAGCATAGTGCCCGCTTGCGCTTGGGCCAAGGACCCTGACTGCCACCCCGTCAGCCCCGCCGCCGGCGACCGCAAGCCACCGGAGCACCAGGAGCCCTCCAGCCTCTTGCTCCAGCACGCCTCCTACCCCGAGCTCCTCCCATGGCGCCCTCATTCACGAGCATGTCGACCCCGCCACCTCGAACTCCCGTGTTGAAGCACCACCTCGCGCGCCTCCTTCCTCGAGCAGGAGGTCGACCTGCTGCCGGCGACCTCGCCCTCCGACGACCTAGACTACCAGGCCGCCCCTCTGCTCCCCTCCGCCCTTCCCTTTTTCCTCTCCTTCTCCCTTGTCTCACTATCTCTCTCTCTCTCTCTCACCTTCATAGGAGGCAGACGCCATGGACGACCTCCCCGCGTCCCTGCCCAAGGGCCCCGGTCCGCCTCCCTGCCGCGTCGCCCGCCGGATCCGCCCTTCCGCTCCATCCCGCCGCTCGCCGGAGCCCTGCATCGCGCCAAGTCCACCGCTGCATCCTCTTCTTCCCCTGCGCTGCTGTTCGAGAGGAGCAGAGCGCAGCGCTCCAGCTGCGTTGACTGCGTCGCCCCGAGCCGGCCTTCCCTGCTCTTGGGCCACAAGCGCGCATCAGGCCAGCGCCTCCTCAGCGCGCCATGCCTCCAGGCTCAGCTGGGGTTGGCCAAATGTGAGCAACCCTTGCCAGATCCAGATTCAGCCCGTGTAGCATTTTTTCCCAGTCCGTGTGATTTTTTCCATTTATCCAGTGCATGTATAATTACAGATCATGCCATGATTTTAATTTACTCACAACTAAATAACCGTGCATCGGATTTAAACATGTCATATATGTAACTTGCTCAGTTTTTCAGGCACTTTCATAATATGCTATTTTCATCCATGTTTAAAATGGTTAAAATGTTGTTTGTTTAAATTTGCTCAAATGCCATGTTACAATGGTTTATTTCATAACTAATTAACCGTAGCTCCGAATTAAACAAACTTGATATGTAAATTGGGTAGAAAAATGCCTAGTTTAACATGGTCCACTTTATTTTCCTGTTTAACAACCTTAAAATATGGTTTAGGGCAGCACAATACCGAATCTAAAATATGCATATGGGGATTTTCCGGAATTGTTGTTTGTTGTTTCCGGCCTCATTTAAACTTGCCTAGATAGTTAGTTTACTTATGCTTCACCTCTTGCCATGTTTAACAACATTTAATATCGTTTGGTAGCCTAAACGAGATTAAACTAAATATGTCAATGTGTTGTTTTGTCAATATGCAACTCGTTGCATATTGAGCTCCACTTAACTTGTAGTATTGTTTGTTGCATTTTGCCATGCCATGCCTCTTTAAACCGGACATGCATCATGCTTGTTTGTGCATCATACCATGTTTATGCTTGTGCATTTACCATGTTGTTTGTTTCTTTCCGGTATTGCTTCTTAGTTCTGGCAATGTTGCGATTGTGAGGATTCGTTCGACTACTCTCGTTCGTCTTCTTCATGGACTCGTTCTTCTTCCTAGCGGGATTTCAGGCAAGATGACCGCTACCCTGGATCTCACTACTATCATTTCTATGCTAGTTGCTTCGTTCTATCGCTTTGCTGCGCTACCTATCGCTTGCTCTTCAAGCCTCCCTATTTGCCATGTCAGCCTCTAACCTTTGTCACCCTTCCTAGCAAACCATTGCTTGGCTATGTTACCGCTTCGCTCAGCCCCTCTTATAGCGTTGTTAGTTGCAGGTGAAGTTGAAGATTGCCCCATGATGGACAGGATTATGATTGGGATATCACAATATCTCTTATATTATTAATGCATCTATATACTTGGTAAAGGGTGGAAGGCTCGGCCTTATGCCTGGTGTTTTGTTCCACTCTTGCCACCCTAGTTTCCTTCATACCGGTGTTATGTTCCCGGATTTTGCGTTCCTTACGCGGTTGGGTGATTTATGGGACCCCCTTGACAGTTCGCTTTGAATAAAACTCCTCCAGCAAGGCCCAACCTTGGTTTTACCATTTGCCTCACCTAGCCCTTTTTCCCTTGGCGTTTCCGGACCCCGAGGGTCATCTTTATTTACCCCCCCCCCCGGGCCAGTGCTCCTCCGAGTGTTGGTCCAAAGTAGAGCACCGTGCGGGACCATTCCTTGGCAACTTGGGTTACGTTGGTTCCTGTACGCTTCGCTCATCCAATGTGCCCTGAGAATGAGATATGTGCAACTCCTATCGGGATTTGTCGGCACATCCAGGCAGCTTTGCTGGTCTTGTTTTACTATTGTCGTAATGTCTTGTAAACCGGGATTCCGAGTCTAATTGGGTCTTCCTGGGAGAAGGTATATCCTTCGTTGATCGCGAGAGCTTATCATGGGCTAAGTTAGGACACCCCTGCAGGGTTTAAACTTTCGAAATCCGTGCCCGCGATTACGGGCAGATGGGAATTTGTTAATGTCTGGTTGTGGATAACTTGACACCAGATCCGAATTAAAACGCATCAACCGCGTGTGTAGCCGTGATGGTCTCTTTTCGGCGGAGTCAGGGAAGTGAACACAGTTTTTGGGTTACGCTTGACATAAGTAGGAGTTTAGGATCGCTTCTTGATCATTGCTAGCTTCACGACCGTTCCGCTTGCTCTCTTCTCGCTCTTATTTGCGTATGTTAGCCACCATATATGCTTAGTCGCTGGTGCAACCTCACCACTTTACCCCTTCCTTTCCCTTTAAGCTTTGCTAGTCTTGATACCCATGGTAATGGGATTACTGAGTCCTCGTGGCTCACGGATTACTAGAACCACAGTTGCAGGTACAGGTTATGCGATGATCATGACGCGAGAGCGATGTTTGCTTGTTTCAGAGTTCTTCTTCTGCTTCTTCTTCGATCAGGGGATAGGTTCTAGGTCGGCAGCCTGGGCTAGTAGGGTGGATGTCGTTCGAGTTTCTGTTTATGTTTCATCCGTAGTCGGATCTTGCTCTTATGTATTGTGATGTTGTATTCGTGTGGCATTCTATGCCTCTTGTATGTATCCCCAACCATTATGTAATGTTGATGTAATGATATCCACCTTGCAAAAGCGTTTCAATATGCGGGTCTATCCTTGGTGGGACCTTCGAGTTCCTTTTGGATAGGGTTGCATATTGGGCATGACAGAGCCGGCTGTCAGCCACAGTCGGACTCGTATCACCATCGAGCGCGACCAAGACGGCCACCCCAAAGCGGTGGAACGGCGGGACGACTATCTGCCTCCCCCTCCTCGCAGAGAAAGGCGAGTTTCCCCGCCACCCGTAGAGCATCCAACACTCGGTGACTGCCTTGGCCGCCGAGAGGGAGTCGGAGAGAACGATGCCCGCCACCGGATCGACCAACTCCACCGGTCCCTGGCGCTGGAAGAAGAAGATGAGTTGGGTCCTCCCTGTTTTGGACCCCGCATCCGAGATGAGCCTTTTCCCAAAGGGTTCACGCTCCCCCGAGACACGCCCAAATACATCGGCACCATGAAGCCGGAGGACTGGCTGATTGACTACTCCACAACCGTCAATATAGCGAACGGCAACAAGCGTGTTGCCGTAAGATATGTTCCGCTCATGCTCCAGGGCACGGCCCAGACATGGTTGAACAGTCTGAAGCCCCGTAGCATCAACAGCTGGGTCGACTTCACCGAGGCCTTCGTCCGCAACTTCACGAGCACGTACAAGCGACCTCCCAAGCCTTGCCAACTCTCCTTGTGTGTGCAAGGCCCCAACGAGTCCACTCGCGACTACCTCACACGCTGGGCCGAGCTTCGGAACTCCTGCGAGGGCGTGCACGAGGTGCAGGCTATCGAGTAATTTAATGCCGGGTGCAGAGAAGGCACCCTCCTCAAGCACAAGCTCCTCTGCGATGAGCCGGAAACCCTCGATGAACTGCTGATCACAGCAGACAAGTACGCCACGGCCGACTCCTCCACGAAGGCGGAGATTCAAGTTAGCGTGACTGGCAAAGTCGCTCCTCAGGCTCCAAGAACTCCGGCTGGGGACACCAGTCGGCGGCAGCAGCAGAACGACCACAAGCGCAAGGCTCCGCAGTCGGCTTCCAACAGCCGGCAAGTGGCGACAGTCGAAGACCAACAGCCGGAGGGGCAGCCTCCGGTGAAGCGACAGAAAGGCGGCAAGTCCAACTGGTTGCCGGCCTTCTCCTACGAGCAGACCCTGGATGGCCCCTGCAAGTTCCACAGCGGCGCGAAGCCGGTGAACCACACCACCCGGAAATGCCACTGGCTGACCAGAATCGCCAAGGGAGACGGCCTACTCCCTCCCCCGCCTGCTGGGCCGCCTCCTTCACAGCCGCCCCAGCAGCCGGCTGTCGGGCCAGTTGGTGCGATACAAGACGAGTTCCTAGATGAGCATGGAGCCTATGTGGTGTTCACCAGTGTGGCTGACGATCAATACAAGAGGTGAACGCAGCCGCGTCAAGCACTCCCGAGTTCATGCACTGGTCCGAAAGGCCCATCAGTTGGAGCAGGGCTGATCACCCAGAGGTGATGCCGAATCCGGGCTCCTATGCCCTGGTCTTAGGCGCCACACTCGCCACAGATAGGTGGGCCGCTCGTTTCTCGCGAGTGCTGATAGACGGAGGCAGCAGTATCAACATCCTGTACAAGGATACGATGGAGAAGTTAGGAATCAAGCGAAGACAGCTTCAGAGCAGCCGGACTGTGTTCCACGGCATTGTTCCAGGCCTTTCCTTCTCACCAATCGACAAGATCCTGATAGACGTCCTCTTTGGGGACAAAGATCATTTCCGCCGAGAGCCAGTTTGGTTTGAAGTGGTGGACCTCGAAAGCCCGTACCATGCGTTGCTTGGCCGACCTGCTTTGGCCAAGTTCATGGCAGTCCCCCACTACGCCTACCTCAAGATGAAGATGCCGAGTTCCAAGGGAATTCTAACCGTGGCCGGCGACTACAGAAAGTCGTCCGCTTGCGCGGCCGAAAGCAGTCGGCTGGCCGAGTCCTTGGTGATCGCGGCTGAGAAGCGGCTTCTTGATCGGGTTGTGGCGATGGCCGGCAAGCAGCCCGAGATGTCGCCCGACCCCAAGGAGTCGGAAGCAGAAGGATCATTCAAGCCGGCCAGAGAAACGAAGAAGATACCTTTGGACCCGGAGCACCCAGAGAGGTACGCTGTCATGGGTACAAACCTTGACAGCAAATAGGAAGGCGAGCTCGTCGATTTCCTCCGTGAGAATCGAGACATCTTTGCATGGTCCCCAAAGACATGCCTGGTGTACCGACGGAATTCGCCGAGCACAAGTTACATGTCCGGTCTGATGTGAAGCCCGTCAGGCAGCCCTTGCGCCGCCTGTCAGAAGAGAAGAGAAGAGTTGTTGGAGAAGAAATAGCCCGGCTCCTGGCAGCCGGCTTCATTATGGAAGTGTTTTTCCCAGAGTGGCTAGCAAACCCAGTGCTGGTGCTGAAGAAGAACAAGCAGTGGCGGATGTGTATCGACTACACAAGCCTCAATAAAGCATGTCCCAAGGACCCATTCGCTCTGCCTAGAATTGATCAGGTGATAGACTCCACAGCCGGATGCGAGCTGTTGAGTTTCTTAGATGCATATTCTGGATATCACCAGATCAAGCTGAACCCGGCTGACAGACTGAAGACCGCCTTCATCACGCCGTTTGGTGCCTTCTGCTACCTGACCATGACGTTCGGCTTGAGGAATGCCGGCGCTACCTTTCAGCATTGCATGCAGAAGTGCCTCCTCAAGCAACTCGGCAGAAATGCCCACCTCTACGTGGATGACGTGGTGGTGAAGACGGAAAAACGTGAAACACTGCTGGAAGACCTCAAGGAAACCTTTGAGAACTTGCGTCGATTCCAGATCAAGCTCAACCCCGAGAAATGCGTCTTCGGAGTACCAGCCGGCCAGCTCCTTGGTTTCCTGGTCTCTGAACGCGGCATAGAGTGCAACCCTGTGAAGATCAAGGCCATCGATAGGATGGAAGCACCCAGGCGACTGTTAGATGTGCAAAAGTTCACTGGCTGTTTGGCATCCATCAGCCGATTCATCAGTCGGCTAGGCGAGAAGGCTCTCCCCTTATATCAGCTCGTGAAAAAGACGACCTTTTTTGAATGGACTCCCAAGGCGGACGAGGCTTTTCTCCAACTGAAGAAAATGTTGACTACTCCCCCTGTGCTAGCGGCTCTGACTCCCAAAGAGCCCATGCTCCTATACATTGCCGCCACCAGCCGGGTAGTCAGCACAGTCATTGTAGTCGAGCGCAAGGAGGAAGGCAAGGCGCTACCTGTCCAGAGACCGGTATATTACCTGAGCGAAGTACTGTCGGCCTCCAAGCAGAACTACCCCCACTACCAGAAGATGTGCTACGGCGTGCACTTTGCCGCCAAGAAATTGAAGCCTTACTTCCAGGAGCATCCAATCACTGTGGTCTGCACAGCCCCACTAGCCGAGATCATCGGAAGCCGAGATGCTTCTGGCCGAGTGGCCAAATGGGCCATCGACCTGGCTCCCTACACCATCTACTACCAGCCCCGCACCGCCATCAAGTCGCAAGCACTGGCTGATTTCCTCGTCGACTGGGCCGAGACCCAGTACCTGCCACCAGCGCCCGACTCCACCCATTGGCGGATGCATTTCAATGGCTCCAAGATGTGCACCGGCTTGGGAGCCGGCGTCGTCCTCACTTCCCCCAAAGGCGATAAGCTCAGATATTCGCTGCAGATCCATTTTGCCGCCTCCAACAACGTGGCCAAGTACGAGGCGCTCATTCACGGGCTCCGGCTTGCCAAAGAACTCGGCAATCGCCGGATCCTGTGTTATGGCGACTCTGACTTGGTGGTCCAACAATCATCTGGCGATTGGGACGCCAAGGAGGCAAACATGGCGAGCTACCGCTTCCTTGTGCAGCAATTCAGCGGATACTTCGAGGGGTGCGATCTCCCCCACGTGCCAAGGAACGACAACGGCCAAGCAGACGCCTTGGCACGAATCGGCTCCACCCGCCAAGCAATACCATCCGGTGTCGCCCTTTGGCGCCTCCTCAAGCCGTCTATCAAGCCTTCACCAGAGTCAGACTCAATCTTTGTGCCGGCTCCACCCGAAGAAGTCGGATCCGACTCCAAGAAAGCTGCAGTCAAAGCCGGCCCGGGGACTCCAGAACCCGGCCCGGGGACTGCGGCGACCAGACCAAAGACTCCAGAACTCGGCCCGGGGACTGCCCCAGTCAGCCCGGGGACTTGGTCAAGTTAGCAAGCGGCTGCGGACTCCAACCCGCCGCCTCCAAGCCTAGCCGCCCTTGTCCAAGTCGCAATAGTGGCAATTGAAGAAATAGCAGCACCCTCATGGGCCCAACCCATCCTCAAGTTCCTAGTAAACAAAGAGCTGCCAACTGATGAAATCTTGGCTCGGCAAGTACAACATCGAGCGGCAGCCTACACCATAGTCAACAGAGAGTTGGTCAGGCACAGCGTCACTGGTGTCTACCAATGCTGCATCGAGGCAGAACAAGGCCAAGCAATTCTCAGAGACATCCATGAAGGCAAGTGCGGTCACCATACGGCTTCAAGAGCACTCGTCGCCAAAGCCTTCCGGCATGGTTTCTTCTGGCCGACTGCCCTAAAAGAGGCCAAGGAATTAGTCCAAAAATGCAAGGGGTGCCAGATGTTCCGTTCCAAACCGCTTCAGCCAGCGTCCGCACTCAAGACCATCCCCATCGCTTGGCCCTTTGTGGTTTGGGGCCTGGACATGGTGGGACCATTCAAGACGCCACGAGGTGGCTTAACTCATCTACTTGTCGCAGTGGACAAGTTCACCAAGTGGATAGAAGTGAAACCCATCAAGAAGTTGAATGGTCCGACTGCAGTGACTTTCATAGCCGACATCACGACTCGGTACGGCATCCCACACAGCATCATCACCGACAATGGCACAAATTTTGCCAAAGGCGCCTTGGCCCGTTTCTGCGCGACGCAGGGCATCCGACTGGACTTAGCGTCCGTTGCCCATCCGTAGTCAAACGGCCAGGTAGAGCAAGCAAACGGCCTCATCTTATCTGGCATCAAGCCTCGACTAGTCGAGCCATTGGAGCGATCGGCCGGCTGCTAGCTTGAGGAGCTGCCGGCCGTCCTTTGGAGTCTGCGCACGACTCCAAACAAGTCAACCGGCTTCACACCCTTCTTCCTCGTCTACGGTGCCGAAGCCGTCATCCTGACGGACATAGAGTTCGACTCCCCGCGAGTCACCATGTACACCGAGGAAGAAGCAGAAGAAGCACGTCAAGACGGTGTCGATCTGCTGCAAGAGGGCCAGTTGTTGGCACTCAGTCGGTCCAGCATCTACCAGCAGAGTCTGCGCCGATACTACAACAGGAAGGTCAGCCCAAGATCTTTCCAAGAGGGTGACCTTGTGCTCCGACTGATCCAGCGAACAGCCGGCCAGCACAAGCTGTCGGCACCTTGGGAAGGCCCCTTCATTATCAGCAAGGTGCTGGGAAACGACTCCTACTACCTGATCGACGCTCAGAAGCCCCGAGCACGCAAGAGGGACGACTCCGGCAAAGAGACAGAACGCCCGTGGAATGCAAATCTTCTCCGAAGATTTTACAGTTGATGCAGTATGTATCACGCTACCCTTTGTATTAAAGTACCAAGACTTTGGGCCCCCCGAGACGAGCTCGGGGACTGCCCTTTTTTGTTATCTGTATGATAAGAATTATGCCTTCGAGTATATTACTCTTTGTTAATGCCGCTTGGCACCGGGCTCGACTAGTCGGCCCAGGGACTCGCCGCCTTGTGCTATGAGGTGCTTCCCGCAGTCAGACAAGTAGTGTGTGGCGCCTAAGCCGTCTCCTGTCCAAAGTCGCAGCTCGCAGAGCGACTGTTTGGTTGGCAGGAGTGAGGAAGAACGGGCGCCCATACGAAAAATGGCTAAGGAACCAAAGCACAAACATAGCCTAAGACGGCCTCCAGCATCTTTTAAGCAAAGCCGACTCATGAGTAGTTGGCTTGCCGCTTTCTACTAGCCTCTATTAAGGAAAGCAGACTCTTTAGTAGTCGGTTTGCCGCTTTCTATCCAACTTGTTAAAGAGACTCTAAAATGGTCGAGTACTTGCCTTCCTAAAGTAGCCAAGCATTTGATCCAGCGGCATTCCGCAGAGCGGTTGTCCGTCTGGCAAGGCGGCAACTAAGGGAAGGCGGCAAAGGGAAAAGCCTAAAGAGCAATGAGCAAGGAAAGATAGAACTCGGATAAATATTTACATAGGCCCTTGGCCGAATCTTCAAGTAGAAGTTCAAGATACACCCCGCGGGTGGAATTGTTCGAATTTAACAAAGTTTTTCAAAGACTACTAAGGCAGATAAAGCGAAGGCAAAGACGGCAGCCTAGGAGGCGGCATCCGGTTCGGAGGGTCGGAGGAGACGGCGGTGTCAGGCGCCGGGGCGGCCGGCTGGGCAGTCTCGGTTTGACCGTCTCCGGCGGCAGTCGCCTTCTCCGGACGCGGCTCGTTGCTGGAGGCGCGGTCGAGCTGAGGCTGGTCGCTCGCTCCGTCTTCTGGCGCCTCCGTCTCGCCTTCGTCCTCCGCCTCGTCTTCCTCCCCGGTGCTGGAGCCAATCACCTCTGCCGAGTCCTCGTCGTAGTCCGGGTTCATCCCGAACCACTCCGGCGGCACCTCCTCGCCGCCTGCAGCCCGCTCGGGGACGAAGACGCTGGTATCTGTGTAGTCGGCAATCGCCGCCTGCACGCTCAATGAGGGCGCCCTCCACAGCCACCAGCTCCGCCTGGGCCTCTGACTGAAACACGGCCAGCCGGTCCAGGTCCAGCCCCGGATACCACGCCTTACCAAATTCCAAGGCTCGGCGCGGTCCGGCCCGAGCCGAGGAACCCTTCCAGGCTTCCAGACGGCCAGCTGCGACCTCCAGACAGTCGGCAGTCCGACTGGTAGTGCGCAAAACCGGCGCGTCTGGCCACAGAGCGGCAACCACCTGGGCGCCAGCACGCTGAAGCCGGCACATCAACCGATGGGCCGGCCGAAGACAGGCCTCGATGCTCAGAAGCTGCTCGTCGATGGTCAGGGGGGCGTTAGCAGCGATCTCCACGCCATCTGCCCTCCGTGCCTCACGATCGGCCTCGATGGCCTGTGTGACTGTCTGCGAGTGGCCAGGGAAGAAGTCTGCCAAGACAAAAAAGAAACAAGTTAGAGTCAAAAGTCGGCCAGACCTACAGTCGGCGGCTCAAAGGAAACCAAGAAACTCACCATCGACGATGTTCTCGATCTCATGGAAGCCGGAAGTAGCTGCGCCTCCTTGTCGGTCCAGGAGGAGCGCTCGCTCTCAAACTCGGCCAGGAGCGCAGCCTCTTTCCTATCTGCCTCCTCCTGCGCCTTCTTGAGCAGCTCCTTCTGCTCCGCCAGTTGCGCAGCCAGTAGATCACGCTCCGTGACAAGCTTGCTGCACTCCTCCCCCTTGGCGCGCAAGGCGGTGTTGGCCTCGCCCAGCTGCTGCTGAAGAGTGGCGTTGGCCCCTGAAGAAGAAAAAAGAAAAAGACGATAAGTCGTCAACAAAGAAAGTCGCTGAGAAGATCCGGCCCGACTGCTCAGTAGTCAGCCTGAATCTCGGGGACTACAGCCCGCGGGTGCACCAGCGCACCCCCGCGAAAAAGAAGAAGGACTCACTCCGGCTCTCCGACAAGTCGGCGGTCCGCTTGCCCAGCTCCTCAACATTGCGGTTGAAGGCAGTAGCGCGGAGGTTATGATACTCCTGTAATAAGCATTTCAGGCAAAGTAAAATATTTGGAACTCGCCAGAGGGAGTTCCGAGCCGCCTGCTCAGCAGCCGGCCCAAAACTTGGGGACTACACCCAGTGGGTGCGCTGGCGCGCCCCCATAGAGAAGAACAAGAAAAACAAGAATCAAAGATGAAGGCGTACTCGGACGGCCGTTCGCGCTGCCAGATGCGCCCTGGTGCAGTTTTGGAGGGTGTCGCCCTCAGTTCACAGCTTCGCCTGGACGTCCAGAAGTGCCTGGTTCAGTGGACCTGTGCCGCCTCCGCGCAACCACCCAGCTGGGCGCGGCGCTTGTCGCCTCGGCATCTGGGATTGTCGAGCTGGCGGCGCCGGTCTCCAGGGGTCGCGGCGCCGAGGTTGCCCTCTCAAGGCGGCGGCGCATTGGCGAGGCAACTTGGAGAAGCAGCCTCACCTCGGACTCGTCCGCAGTCGGTGGCACCGGCGGGCTCGCCGACTATTTTCCATGCGTGCTCCTAGACGGCGGCGGAGGCGGCAGTGGCGGCACGAGCGTGTCCGACATGGAGGCCTCGCCGCTTTCCTTCTCCACGAACGGGTTCTCGGCGCCGGCTTCTCCAGTCTGCCCCGTGAACTCCGGGGGCGGCGGCGCGAAGGACAGCGGGATGACGAACAACACCGATTGGCGGTGCGCGGCCTCCTCGGCTTGCCGCCTTGCTGCAACTGCGGCTTCGGCCTCTTCTAGTTTTTTCTGGGCGGAGGCCGCCGCCTTCTCAGCCTCTGCTTTCTCCAGGCGGTCGGCCTCCTCCTCGTCGCGCTTCTCCCGCGCGTTTCGCTCCGTCGCCTCCCGGAGGTCGGCGGCGGGGTCAACCCGCCGAGTGTTGGCGGACGTCTCCGCCGACCCCATGACGGAGGGGGCGGTGACCCTCTCAAGGGTAAGAGGAGCCCTGAAGCAAGGAGGGGGTGTAAAAACTCGGACAGAATTCACCAAAGGAAAAAAAGGCGAAGGCAGAAACACTTACGCAGAGACCAGTGGTGGCCTTTCACTTCCTTGCGGAAACGATTGGCCTTCGCGGCCGCCTCCTCCCGTTTGGTCGCGGCGGCTGCCCCCTTGAACTTCTTCGGCTTGCCGCCGAGTGAACTCGGCCCGGCGTGGAGCCTCTTCGTGCCGCCTTGGCCGACGGAGGAACTCGCACCCGGCGGGCCAACCCTCTGCTGGCGGCGTGGGACGACTTCCCCTTCGACATCGTCTTCAGGCCAGTCGGCGAAGGTGGCCGAAGGCCTGAAGCTGCTTCCCGCTCCCCCGCCTCTGCCTTCGGCGTCGGCCTCCATCGCTGCCGCCCCCAAGTTGGGGTCATCGACGTTGCTCTCTGTTCGGTCAGGGACGAATTCGCGGGGCGGTCTTTCGATGCCGGCTGCATGCTGAATGAGGGGATTCTGACTCAGAGAAACCAAAAAGATCAGAAGTCGGATTCGGCTACAAAGGAAACAAAGCAACAAGAGATGCGACTTACCACCGGAGGAGGGTTGGCGCGCGAGTACAGCTCCTTGCCGAACTGCCAGTCTGCCGCGAGCTCGCAGTTTGCGATGTGGTTCACCATGTTCGCCACTTCCGCGTGGGGCATGTCCCCGGTGCACATCCGACTCGGGTCCCGGTGGTCGCTCATCTGACTGATCAGATGAGGCCGGCCTTGGAGAGGGAGGACTCGGCGCGCCACGAAGGCGGCCAGCAAGTCGGCTCCAACCAGGCCCTCCGACTACGTCAGAACTCGGAGTCGCGCTACGGCGGCGGCTCCGGCGGGAGTCAACGTCTTGACTCGGTGGGACCAGCTGGGGAGCCTCCCAGCCGGTGCACCCGCTTCGTAAGGAGGCAGATTGACCCAGTCGCCGTCTGGGGCGACGTACTTCACGTAGAAATAAGACCGCTGCCACATCTTCACCGACTTGATCAGCGGGATGGAGGGAAACGGATTGTCGGCTGTCGTTCGCCGCATCGCGATGAAGGCGCCGCACTGGGCCGGCACGCCGACGACGTGCGTGCCGAGCTTGGATTGGAAGAATTCTCCCCACAGCTCGATGGTGGGGAGAACGCCGAGGAAGCCTTCGCACAGGGTGGCGAAGGCAGCCAGCAGCACCACCGTGTTCGGCGTGAGGTGGTGCGGCTGGAGCCCGTGGAGCTCCAAGAAGGAGCGAAATAAGCCGCTCGCCGGTAGCCCCAGGCCGCGCATGAGGTGCGAGCGGAAATGACCCGCTCGCCCTCCTCCGGCCGGCAATATCTCCTCGCCGGCGCGGCGCGGGCTCGCACGAGGTTTGCACCGGGGAGGCGGCGCGTCTTGCGAAGAAACTCGATGAGGTCATCGTCCACGTCGGAGCCGTCCCACACGCCGGAGCGCACGGCAGGAGCCGCGGCTGCAGAGGAAGAGCTCATCGTGGCGGGCGCGGCATGGTTCGGCGCGACGGCGGCAAGAAGGAGACAGGAAGCAGAGGAGGCAGGAGGAGGCGGGGGAGCAGGGAAGATGGGCGCGCGTGCTTCGCCGCTCCTCTCCCCCCGCCTACTTATAGCCTCATAGGCTGAGAAGCCGATGGGGCGGGCGTGGGATTAACTGCGCACGGGACCCCACGCCCCCCCCATGATTTACCCCACGAAGTTACTGCGCGCGTGCAGTAACACGTGGGAAACCCAACCGTCCGCGCGGCGCAACGGATCCGTTCGATGCCGAGGCGGTAGTGGCGGGCCCCGCCTGACGGCATGTCCCGTCGCGCGCGTGGGTAGGCAGACTGTCCTGCCGTGGCGCCGCACGACGGGCGGGCGGGCGACCGCGGGGAAGCGTATCAGGCACGCCGCCTGGTTTCCCGCACGATTCGAACTCCTTAGGGAGCAAGACGGCCCTCTGCGATCGATTCGGATAGTCGGCCTGAAGGAAGACGGCAAGCGAAGCCCAGATTCCACCACCAGAAGAATGAAACTGTTGAAGCCCACGACGCAGTATCCGCGGAGCCTCACCAGCTTCGGGGACTACTGTCGGAGTAATGGGCCACGGGTAGGCCAACCCGAGCCCCAGAACCTTTCAAGACATTGGACAGGCTGCGCCCCTCATGCCGAGTCCCAGGACGACTCCAGATATGCCGAGTCCCAGGGACGACTCCAGATATGCTGAGTCCCAGGGACGACTCCAAGATATGCCGAGTCCCAGGGACGACTCCAAGATATGTCGAGTCCCAGGGACGACTCCAAGATATGCCGAGTCCCAGGGACGACTCTAGATATGCCGAGTCCCAGGGACGACTCCAAGATAAGCCGACTCTCAGCTGACGACTTCCAGAGAAGCCGACTGAGGGTAGGCAGCTCGCGACTCCAACCACCCCCTGCCTTTGCCGCGAGGGACAGGGCGGGGAATGGTCACAGCATGGCCGTCTCTACCTTGCCTATGAAGGACCAGCATGGCTACAGTGCGCCATATTGCTGGAGATCTCCATCGTGGCGCGGCACTGTTGCCCTGCCGGCCCTGACCTCAGCCTTAGTGGGCGGCGCACTGTGCCCACGACGCCTACCTGTACGACCCAAGGACGGCGGGACCGCCTGTCAGGGGGTGGACAGAAGACGGCAAGAGCGCCCTGAAGCCGGACCCGTGGGAGTCGGCCCCCTGGAGTCGGCCGGCCCCTCCCACGGGCCCCGCACGCCATTAATTAGACAAGATGGGAATGGCGACAGTGAACGCCCGCCAGACGGCGGCACTGTTGCCATGACCTCATGACCAAGCCAGCATCATCAGGAGCACCGCTACAGTACCAGGCCTGTCCGCGGGGCCCGCCAGTCGGCGGGCCCCAGTAGTCGGCGGAGAAGACGACGGCCTGAGAGACAGACGGCTGGGACCCGCGCCCAGCCGGATTACCATTGTACCCATGGGGGTACGCCTAAATAAACCCCCAGGAAGCCCATGCAAAGGGTTCGGACCCAGATAGCACTAGACCCCAGAACATAGGAAGGAGAGAGCTAGCCTTGCCCTCTCCTACCTCTAGAAACAGCTCTAGGAGCACCATTGTACTCACTTTGCCATAGTGACCATGCAGAGACCCCGCAGAGCAACAGCAGGGGTGTTATCTCCACGGAGAGCCCTGAAGCTGGGTAAGATCCGCCGGCGTGCATGTCTTCGCCTCATCCCGCTTCCGGGCACCGGCGACGTTCTACTCGCTCCCACCATGATAAGCCATCCTTTGGCATATGTCGTACCCAACCCCCGACAACCTATATTTTGCTCTTCAAGCCTCCCAATTGCCATGTCAGCCCCTAACCTTTTTCACCCTTCCTAGCAAACCTTTGCTTGGCTATGTTACCGCTTTGCTTAGCCCCTCTTATAGCATTGCTAGTTGCAGGTGAAGTTGAAGATTGCTCCATGGTGGACAGGATTATGTTGGGATATCACAATATCTCTTATTTAATTAATGCATCTATATACTTGGTAAAGGGTGGAATACTCGGCCTTATGCTTGGTGTTTTGTTCCACTCTTGCAGCCCTAGTTTCCGTCATACCGGTGTTATGTTCCCGGATTTTGCGTTCCTTACGCGGTTGGGTGATTTATGGGACCCCGTTGACAGTTTGCTTTGAATAAAACTCCTCCAGCAAGGCCCAACCTTGGTTTTATCATTTGCCTCACCACCACCTATACCCTTCCCTTGGGTCGGCCAACCCGAGGGTCATCTTTTATTTTAGCCCCCCCCCCCCCCGGGCCAGTGCTTCTCTAAGTGTTGGTCCGAACCGAGCAACCTGCGGGGCCACCTTGGGGAAACTCGAGGTCTGGTTTTACTCGTAGCTTGACTTATCCGGTGTTGCCCTGAGAACGAGATATGTGCAGCTCCTATCGGGATTGTCGGCACATCGGGCGGCTTTGCTGGTCTTGTTTTACCATTGTCGAAATGTCATGTAAACCGGGATTCCGAGACTGCTCGGGTCTTCCTGGGAGAAGGAATATCCTTCGTTGATCGCGAGAGCTTATCATGGGCTAAGTTGGGACACCCCTACGGGGTATACACTTTGGAGAGCCATGCCCGCGGTTATCTGGCAGATGGGAATTTGTTAATGTCCGGTTGTAGATAACTTGACACCAGATACGAATTAAAACGCATCAACCGTGTGTGTAGCCGTGATGGTCTCTTCTCGGCGGAGTCCGGGAAGTGAACATAGTTTTGGGTTATGTTTGATGTAACTAGGAGTTCAGGATCACTTCTTGATCATTGCTAGCTTCACGACCGTTCCGTTGCTTCTCTTCTCGCTCTTATTTGCGTATGTTAGCCACCATATCGTGCTTAGTCGCTGCTGCAACCTCAACACTTTACCCCTTCCTTACCCATTAAGCTTTGCTAGTCTTGATACCCATGGTAATGGGATTGTTGAGTCCTCATGGCTCACATATTACTACAAAAACAGTTGCAGGTACAGGTTATGCGATGATTTTGACGCGAGAGTGATGTTTGCTTGTTTTGGAGTTCTTCTTTTGCTTCTTCTTCGATCAGGGGATAGGTTCCAGGTCGGCAGCCTAGGCTAGCAGGGTGGATGTTGTTTGAGCTTTTGTTTGTGTTTCATCCGTATTTGGATGTGCTCTTATGTAAGATGATGTTGTATTCGTGTGGCATTGTATGCCTTTTGTATGTATCCCCATCTATTATGTAAGGTTGATGTAATGATATCCACCTTGCAAAAGCGTTTCAATATGCGGTTCTATCCTTGGTGGGACCTTCGAGTCTCTTTAGGATAGTATCGCATATTGGGCGTGACACTCAACCCCCTAGTGCAAAAGAACGCCATGTTATATTGCCCCTTATGATAGCAACCTTTATTATGCAGTCCGTTGCTTTAATTGCTTTGCCATCATAAGTTCATACAATGCTCAATTTTCTCTTACACTAAATGATCTAACGCTTTTAGAAGCAATTTTTATTGACTTATTGCACTGATGACAACTTACTTAAAGGATCTTGCTCAATCCTAAGGTAGGTATGGTGGACTCTCAAAACATGATTTGGGTTAAAGGGCTTTTGGATGCACAAGTAGTATCTCTACTTGGTGCAGAATTTTTGGCTACCAAAGATGGGGGGCAAGCACCACATGTTGAAGGATCTATGACAATATAACTTCTATGTGAATATGAACAAAATAAATCATTATGTTGTCTTCCTTGTCCAACGTCAACAATTTTGGCATATAATATTTTGAAGGGGGCTCACAATCACAAAAGATTTCCAAGATGGTGTATTTGCATGTGAAAGTTCTCTTCCTTGTACTAATTATTCGTGAATTGCTTGTATGACCAATATTGTGATTGTCAAGCTTCAAAAGCTTTCACTTTCTAAACCCAATGTGAAGCCACTACTAGGCATGATATGAACATATAATTTCAACTTCATGATATTCAATTCATTCAACAATTTACTCATAGGATATAGGTGAAGCACGAGAGTAAATTACAAACTACTCCAAAAAGATATAAGTGAAGATCAAGCGAGTAGTTATGTAAATGGGTAGCTAATTGAGGACTCTCTTTTATTTAAAACTTTCAGGTCTAAGTATTTTATTAGAATAACAAGCAAAACAATACAAAATGACATTCTAAGAATAGCACAACTCATGTGAAGAAGCAAAAACTTAGGCTCAACCGATACTAACCGATAATTGTTGAAGAAGAAAGGTGGGATGCCTACTGGGGCATCCCCAACCTTAGATGCTTGAGACTTCTTGGAATATTAACTTGGGATGCCTTGGGCATCCCCAAGCTTGAGCTTTTGTGTCTCCTTAATTCTTCTCATATCACGGTTTTCCTAAATCTCAAAAACTTCATTCACACAAAACTCAACAAGAACTCATGAGATAAGTTAGTACAAACCAATGCAAAACCTTATCATTCTCTACTGTAGCAAATTACTAAAATTATTATTCAACATAACATACTAAACGCCTCTGCATATTTAATACTCGTATCCTCAAATAGAATCATTAAACAAGCAAAGCAGGGCCACTTGTCGACGAATGCGAACCGAATCTTTGGGCCTCTAGAAATAATGCAAGCCTAAAACTAAAATACCTAGAAAGGTGAACTGAATCCTTGGGCCTCCAGAAATATTGCAAGCCTGAAACTAAAATACCTAGAAAGGTGAACTAAATCTATGGGCCTATAGAAATAATGCAAGCTTGAAAATGAAATACCTAGAAAGGTGAACTGAATCTTTGGGCCTCTAGAAATATTTATTACCTCATCAAGTAGCATAAAACAATTCCATGTGTGCACCACAAATCTATACCAAGTATAATCACGATCTACTTTTCCAAATCAGAATTAGCGTTGGAGCGAGCAAAATCAATGATATGGCTATAAGATAGAGAAGGAACGAACAAACTCACCCCTCTCGCGACCTCCCTGGTAGATGCGCCGCCGCCATGCACGACAGAGGGAGAAAAATGGCCGATGAAGGGGGGCGGGGCGAGCTTCAGAGGCCGGATGGAGAGGGCGACCGGAGGAGGGTGTGGGAGGCCGGAGGGAGAGGGCAACCAGAGGAGGGAGAGGGAAACCAGAGGAGGGAGAGGGCGAGCGGCGGAGGAGTCATGCGAGGGGGGGGGGTCGGAGGGAGCGATCTGGTGTGGGTAGGGGAGATTTTTTTAGTTCTGTTTTAGTGGGCCCGAGGAGAACTAACCCAATTAGAACCTCTCCATCGGGCTAGTTTTTTTTAGCTGGGTTAGAGCAAACTATCTTAAACTAACCCCTCCTATTTGAATACTTTGAGGCTATTTCAACCCAAACTAGCTCTAACTCAGGGATCCAAACAAAGAGTAGTACTGTACATGCTACAGACTGGACTGTAGCACATTTTTTTATGGCCATATAACCACATTGTTTTCTACTGCTGGTTCACTGGGCTATCGTGGTTCGCACTGCTAGTTCACTCACGGATCCAAAAAAGAGGAGTATGGCCTATCGCTTGCTGGTTCACTGGGCAGCTGTGGTTCGCACTCCTCCGACGTGAGTAGTAGTACTAGTATATACACTATATATACTGCACGATTCTTTGCTCCTTCTTACGTACTTCACCGACATGTGGGAGAGCCAGCATCCGGGTTGACGTGTCATGCACTAGATTAGAGTAGGGAACGGAAGGGGGGCATCACCCCGGACGTAGCGCCAGTAATTCATGACTATAGTGAGTAGTCATATAATAAGTCTTCTGAGCAGTAACGCGCCATCAAATCACACAACCCGACCTTTCCAGCAGTAAGTAAGTTGAATCCGCTACTCCCTCACCCTCCTCTCCTCTCTGTTAAACCGCCTACGCAAAAACTACCACGCTTACTGCCCGGGAAAAGCCCCGCTCTCAACTTTTAACTACACGAAAATAGCTCGAGCTTGTTCATTCTATATAAATACTAGTATTGTATGTTTATTCACCCGTGGGGTTGTTCAATGAATGGAGGGCTAGGGAGCACAAGTGAACAATACTACTACTAGTAAGTAGGAGTCGTACAGTTAGTCATGATAAATAGATAGTTTCCTTTCTTTAATGCCACGTACACAAATTGAAACGCTTGTTGTGGAGAGAAAAAGATAATCACTCCACTATATATGTAGGCAGGGGCCTGAGCGCTTGCTTTACTAGGGTTGCTCTCTTCATTCTCTCATCCTCGCTAGATCTAAACAAGACAGCGGTAGCGACATTTTCTCTCTACTCACGACTGGTCACAGATCTGGCCGGATCCCTTTGGCTGGTGTGTGTAGAGGACTCGGTGCATCGTTCACGCGGTCATCACCGGCAAGGGAGGAAACCCACAACTGCCGGCGGGGCCCGATCCTCTGCCCGTGCCGTTCTCTCCGACACAACACCGACTCGGGAGGTCCTCTGACCCTTCTTCCTTCCTACCGTATTGTGCGAAGATCCGACCTGCCGTCCCCAACTTCCCGACGACCCTTAGGTATAACTTCACCGAAAGCGGCTTTGCTCTACTGCCCCAGCTCCCCATGTGTCTGCATGTGCATCTTTTTCTACTTCCATCAGCTCTTCCAAAGCCACCTAAATTTTTAGTATTATTAGAGGTAAAGCTGCTTCATGCATTCGGATCTAGGACTTGGTTCAAACAACAAAGAAAGGGGGAAAATTCATATCATGATTCTAGGACTTGATCAAAGAGGAAATAACAAGGGGAAAGTAGTAGAGACCGGATACCCTACATGTCTCTTGGTTGAAAAGGTAAATAATAGGAAAACACATTACAAACTGGATAAGGAACAAATTTATTATTGGTTGAAAAAGGATAGAAAGTGGCGGTTGGTGGACAAGTCAATAGAATATGTCTAGGATTAGCTTTGCTGCCCTCACATTATAAAAGGTCTCCAAGATTAGATTTGCTGCCTCACATAGGAAAATGTCTCTAGGATTAGATTTGCTTCCCTCATAGAGCATGAACAAACTCGACATCACCACTTTATGCCTCCTTGTAGGTACATTGTGCTGATGCGTCCACTGTCGCATGTCCTTATACCAACTTTTTGCTGTTGTTAATGTAAGGGCGCATGTAAAATGAAGCGATCACACTGTTATCTTAAGGGCATGTCTACCAGTGTTATTGTTAATCTAGTGCCTCTAGTGATATGATGCAATTAAAATGTGTTACAAATGGTACTCATATTGTTTTCCCCAGTATGATAGTAAGTTGCTTATTTACGCTGCTGAGTGTCCTGGTGTCTGAGGTAGTCCTAGATTAGGGGGTCCTCGGACAGCCGGACTATATGCTTATGCCGGATTGTTGGACTATGAAGATATAAGATTGAAGACTTCGTCCCGTGTCCGGGTGGGACACTCCTTTGCGTGGAAGGCAAGCTTGGCTTCCTTCTCTGTAACCGACCTAATGTAACCCTAGCCCCCTCTGGTGTCTATATAAACTGGAGGGATTAGTCCATAGGACAAGAACAATCATAATCATAGGCTAGCTTCTAGGGTTAGCCTCGACGATCTCGTGGTAGATCAACTCTTGTAATACTCATATCATCAAGATCAATCAAGCAGGAATTAGGGTATTACCTCCATAGAGATGGCCCGAACCTGGGTAAACATCGTGTCCCTCGCCTCCTGTTACCATTAGCCTTAGACGTACAGTTCAGGACCCCCTACCCGAGATCCACCGGTTTTGAGACCGACATTGGTGCTTTCATTGAGAGTTCCACCGTTGTCGGTGTCAAAACCGACGGATCTCGGGTAGGGGGTCCCGAACCGTGCGTCTAAGGCTAATGGTAATAAGAGGCTGGGGACACGATGTTTACCCAGGTTCGGGCCCTCTTGATGGAGGTAGTACCCTACTTCCTTCTTGATTGATCTTGATGATATGAGTATTACAAGAGTTGATCTACCACGAGATTAGAGAGGCTAAACCATAGAAGCTAGCCTATGGTATGATTGTTGTTCTGTCCTACGGACTAAACCCTCCGGTTTATATAGACACCGAAGGGGGCTAGGGTTACACAGAATCAGTTTGCAGAGGAGGAGATCTACATCCGAATCGCCAAGCTTGCCTTCCATGCCAAGGAGAGTCCCATCCAGACACGGGACAAAGTCTTCTATCTTGTATCTTCATAGTCCAACAGTCCGGCCAAAGTATATAGTCTGGCTGTCCGGATACCCCCTTATCCAGGACTCCCTCAGTAGCCCCTGAGCCAGGCTTCAATGACGATGAGTCCGGCGCATAGATTGTCTTCGGCATTGCGAGGCGGGTTCCATCTCCGAGTACTCCAAGATAAATTCCGAACATAAGGACCGTGTCCGGCTCTGCAAGATAAATTCCATATACCATCGTAGAGAGAATAATAATCCACGAATCTAATCTGTTGACAACTCTTCGAAAAGTGACATCACGCCACGGTCCGGTGTTTATTCGAACCGTTTTTACAGCTTGGCACGTCCCGTCAGAGCAGAGATCATGTCCCCGTTACTACGGGATTCTCATCAATATGGGTATGGGTAATTCAACCGTGCCTGTTGGCATGACCCCGTGTTTTTAGGCAAGTCCCGAACGACCATGTTCGGGGACACTTGATATTCTTCCCCCTTTATAAAGGAGCCGAGGCCTATCCCTCTATCTCCACACTCGCGCATCTCGCACCCTGAGTTCCAACACCCAAAGCTCAAGCCTAAGCACCCCAGATCTTCGATCATGTCCGGATCCAACCATCAATGCTGATGGATGCCTTCCTCTGTCACAGAGGAGGATATTGCGAAGCTTAGGGAGGCTGGGTATTTGACTGCCGATGTCAAGCACAGGCTTCCTGCTCCCGAACAGGTTATCCCCACTCCCGAGACCAATGAGAGCGTCGTATTTGTCTCCCACTTCCTCCGGGGCTTGGGTCTTACTCTTGACCCCTTCGTGAGGGGGCTCATGTTCTAACACAGGCTAGATTTCCACGATCTAGCTCCGGATTCCATCCTCCACATCTCGTCGTTTATCGTTGTGTGTGAAGCCTTCCTCCACATCACCCCCACTTCGGCTTATGGCTCAAGACTTTCAATGTGAAGCTGAAGATGATTGAGGGGCGATACGCAGAGCGCGGAGGCGCCATAATAATAAGGAATGTCAATGCTCGGTGGCCCGAAGGCTCCTTCCCAGAGGTATCTGGTTTATGGCAACGGAGATGGTTCTATGTCACAGCTCCTCGAGGCTCAAAGTGGGCGGCCGCGCCTGCCTTCCGCTCGGGCCCTCCACCTCAACTGGCATCGTGGGCCAATGTGGGACTAAACTGGGGGCCTGCGAACGATGTACCAATGCTACAAACCTGCATTCAGGAGCTCCTCGAGAGGGACATTAGTCTTGTCAAAATAATCCAGGTAATGCTAGTTTGGCGGATCCTGCCGTCCAAACGTCGGCCTCTCCAGATGTGGGAATTCAATCTAGAAGGTCCGCAAACCATTCAGCATTTCTTCGGCATGACGCCCGAAGGGATGTATAAGTTATTCTTCGAACCACGAATAAAGTGTCCGGACACCACCGAGGATGCGGGCCTGAGCTGCAATCGCCTAGATACCCAAGTAAGTAGCCCTATAACCGAAAACTTTGATTATATTTGTCATAGCATTGTTCCGAATACTGTCCGCGACGAGGATTGGCTTAGTAAGGCGGAGAGGATCGGGTGTCCGGCCCTGCTTCCGGAAGGCTCGCCTGGTCCGGCAATGGCCAGGATTCTTAAACGGACACTAAGTCAAGTGCCATCGGAGAAAGCTGAAGGGAAGAGTGGGGAGGCCGAGAGTGGGCCTCACACATTGCGCATCCGAACCGGGGGATTTAACGTCTCCACGGAGGAGGAGAATCGGGGGGGCGAATCTGAGGTTTCCTCCCCCCGCGGGAAGAAGAGGGCCGCCTCCGAAGATTTTGTCACGCCCAATATGCGACCCTATCCAAAAGGAACTCGAAGGTCCCACCAAGGATAGACCCGCATATTGAAACGCTTTTGCAAGGTGGATATCGTTACATCAACATTACATAATAGTGGGGATACATACAAGAGGCATACAATGCCACACGAATACAACATCATCATACATAAGAGCATCATTCGACTACGGGTGAAACACAAACAGAAACTCAAACGACATCCACCCTGCTAGCCCAGGCTGCCGACCTGGAACCTATCCCCTGATCGAAGAAGCAGAAGAAGAACTCAACGCAAGTAAGCATCGCTCTCGCGTCATGATCATCGCATGAACCTGTACCTGCAACTGTTGTTGTAGTAATCTGTGAGCCACGAGGACTCAGCAATCCCATTAACATGGGTATCAAGACTAGCAAAGCTTAAAGGGAAAGGAAGGGGTAAAGTGGTGAGGCTGCAGCAGCGACTAAGCATGATATGGTGGCTAACATACGCAAATAAGAGCGAGAAGAGAGCAAATGGAACGGTCGTCAACTAGTAATGATCAAGAAGTGATCCTGAACTCCTACTTACGTCAAACATAACCCAGAAACCGCGTTCACTTTTCGGACTCCTCCGAAAAGAGACCATCACGGCTACACACACGATTGATGCGTTTTAATTCAGATCTGGTATCAAGTTATCTACAACCGGACATTAACAAATTCCCATCTGCCTATAACCGCAGGCACGGATTTCGAAAGATTATACCCTGCAGGGGTGTCCCAACTTAGCCCATCACAAGCTCTCGCGATCAACGAAGGAATAGACCTTCTCCCAGGAAGACCCGATCAGACTCGGAATCCCGGTTTACAAGACTTTTCGACAATGGTAAAACAAGACCAGCAAGACTGCCCGATGCGCCGACAATCCCGATAGGAGCTGCACATATCTCGTTCTCAGGGCAACACCGGATGAGACAGGCTACGAGTAAAACCAGACCTCGAGTTGCCCCGAGGGGGCCCCGCAGGCGGCTCGCTTCGGACCAACACTTAGACAAGCACTGGCCCGGGGGGGCTAAAATAAAGATGACCCTCGGGTTGGCCGACCCAAGGGAAAGGGATAGGTGGTGGTGAGGCAAATGGTAAAACCAAGGTTGGGCCTTGCTGGAGGAGTTTTATTCAAAGCGAACTGTCAAGGGGGTCCCATAAATCACCCGACCGCGTAAGGAACGCAAAATCCGGGAACATAACACCGGTATGACAGAAACTAGGGCGGCAAGAGTGGAACAAAGCACCAGGAAAAAGGTCGAGTCTTCCACCCTTTACCAAGTATATAGATGCATTAATAATATATGAGATATTGTGATATCCCAACCAAAATCCTATCCACCATGCAGAAATCTTCAACTTCACCTGCAACTAGCAATGCTATAAGAGGGGCTGAGCAAAAGCGGTAACATAGCCAAACAACCGTTTGCATAGGAAAGGTGTCAAAGGTTAGAGGTTCATGGCAATTTGGGATGGCTTGATAAACAGGTGATAGGTAGCGCAGCATAGCGATAGAACAAAACAACTAGCATAGCAATGATAGTAGTGAGATCCAGGGTAGCGGTCATCTTGCCTGAAATCCCGCAAGGAAGAAGAATGAGTCCATGAAGAAGATGAAGCCACGAAGATGAACCAAGCGTAGACGAACGAATCCTCACGATCGCAACGAAACAGGAACTATCGAAAAGAAGCACACAACATAGTAAACACACCACACATGAACATGGCATGATGCACAAACAAGCATGATGCATGACAAAGCTACATGAGGCTACTCATGGCAAGAGATGACGCAAACAAGAGCAACACATCAAGGCAAGTTTAAATGAGGCCGGGGACAACATATAACAATACCGGTAAGTCCTCATATGCATATTTCGAAATTGGTCCAGATCTGAATAAACCTTATCTTCAAGTTGTTAAACAGAAATTAAGATGCACAAAGATGATCTACACGAGATTCTAGTCAAATTACATATAAAGTTCATTTAATTCGGAGCTACGGCCTAGAAGATATGAGCAACACGAGTTAAACATGGCATTGATGCAAAATGCACCCAAACATCAAGCAAACACCTCAAACAAGGATGCAACATGATAATATGAAGCTACAAGCAAAATCAAGCAACTTTCATATATAGCAAACTCAAAACGGAGCAACGGTTCAACACACTGTCCAAAACAGCGACTAGGCATATTGCAAGCATCAAAACAACATGCTACAGCACCCCAACATGAAAACAAAAGGCATGGGCATGATGTACAGGTAAAGCATTACAAAACATGAACACTGAGCTATCTCTAGAAATCACTAGAACATGCTCAAACACACATGGTAAGATTGCAAGTAATAACAATTTCAGACTTTGCAGAAAATAATATCACGATGCAATGTTTAGAGCTATCAAACAACATGTTACAGGAACTTATCATGGCAAACAAAGGCATGGCATGAATCTACTAAATGCATAGATCAAATGTCCTTTACTGACCATAAGCCAAAAAGGATCAGAAAATATGATGGCACCCACGTAAACATGGCAAGTTATAATACAGATTCATACATGGCAGAAACAGAATTATGAAGGCATGTAGATGAGTTTGTGCAACTCACTGCAGGTCATTACATGGCATGGAAAGGAACCCAACAGTAAAAAGACATATTTGTGAAGCTAAGCATGGCAAAAGCAAGGTCATAGGTTGCATGGATCACTAGGAAAACACATGGCAATAACTGAACTTAATGTTAATAGGCTGACAGCAACATTATCAAGCAACTTTAGAGCAAGATTACGACAAGCTACAACAACCTATAATTGCAACCAGGGGCATGAATGGATAGAGCATAGCATGTAGAACAAAACATATTTATAGAACATCTCCATATTATTCATAGAATGATTAGTAGCAACATGTTTATATAGCATCACGAAATAACAGATTCGGCCTAGCAAAACAGCAACATCATGTACCCTACTTAACAAGCTTGAATCACTCACCACAAGTCATTGCATGACAAGATAAGCATAGCATCATCAAGAAGACATGTTTGTGAAACCAACCAAGGCAAGAACAAGTCCATAGCATGCACGGATCATCTACAACAACCTTGGCTAAATTGAATAACATGTAAACAATCTGCCAGGAAACATTTTCAAGCAAAAGTAGAGCACGAAAATGACATACTAGACTACTCCAAAATTGCAACCAAGGGCATGAATGGATAGACAACGACCACATGTTCAAAACACCCTTACTGAAGTATCTCAAAATATGCATGGATCTCTCTGTAGCATCAAGTTTACATGGCATCAAAATAACAGCAGAACAGGGACTAAAATCAGCAACATCACGAAGCCTAGTTTGCATGCTTGTGCTAGTCACCACATTGATCACAAAAATACATGGTAAGCACCTCTGTAAAGAAGACATGGCATAGTTCAAAACACATGTAGACATCAACCTCATAGGATGCACACATCAATCATGGCAAAAATGACAAAAGAGCTTGTTCTGATAACAGACAACAGAAAACATCATGAAGCACTCTTACAACGATGATTCAGGCATCAAGATGACCTCAAATGAATATGATGCAATGGAATGAAATGATGTACTCGTCGAGACGAACAATTTGACATATCACACGCATGAAACGGAGCTACGGATGCAGAGATATGATGCAACGAACATGGCATGATTATTACAGCAATCTGGGACTTAGCAGTTTTCAGGAAAAAAATCATATGAGCGTAATATAATTATATCTCGCACGGGCGAGGAAAAGGCGGGCGCTCACCATGCGGGCTTGGCCCAAGACGGGGGAGGAGGCAGGCCGGGGCTGGGCCGAGGCGACGTGGGCCGAGGCGCTGGGCTGGGCCGGGGCGAGGCCGGCCCACTCGGGCGCGAGCGGGGGCACGGATCGGGGCTCCTCCCGATCCCGTCAGGCGGCGGCGGCGACGGGAGCAGACGGTGGCGGCGAGGACCGGCGGGACGGCGAGGTTC